>NW_022589716.1:42785150-42909376 GCF_004348235.1 Phoca vitulina | reverse complement strand
CTGTTTTTGTGCCAGTACCATACTGTCTTGATGATGACAGCTTTGTAGTAGAGCTGGAAGTCTGGAATTGTGATGCCGCCAGCTTTGCTTTTCTTTTTCAACATTCCTCTGGCTATGCGGGGTCTTTTCTGGTTCCATACAAATTTTAGGATTATTTGTTCCATTTCTTTGAAGAAAGTGGATGGTATTTTGATGGGGATTGCATTGAATGTGTAGATTGCTCTAGGTAGGATTGACATCTTCACAATATTTGTTCTTCCAATCCATGAGCATGGAACGTTTTTCCATTTCTTTGTGTCTTCCTCAATTTCTTTCATGAGTATTTTATAGTTTTCTGAGTACAGATCCTTTGCCTCTTTGGTTAGATTTATTCCTAGGTATCTTATGGTTTTGGGTGCAATTGTAAATGGGATCGACGCCTTAATTTCTCTTTCTTCTGACTTGTTGTTGGTGTATAGGAATGCCACTGACTTCTGTGCATTGATTTTATATCCTGCCACTTGACTGAATTCCTGTATGAGTTCTAGCAGTTTTGGGGTGGAGTCTTTGGGATTTTCCACATAAAGTATCATATCATCTGCAAAGAGTGAGAGTTTGACTTCTTCTTTGCCAATTTGGATGCCTTTGATTTCTTTTTGTTGTCTGATTGCTGTGGCTAGGACTTCCAATACTATGTTGAATAGCAGTGGTGATAGTGGACATCCCTGCCGCGTTCCTGACCTTAGGGGGAAAGCTCTCAGTTTTTCCCCATTGAGAATGATATTCGCTGTAGGTTTTTCATAGATGGCTTTTATGATATTGAGGTATGTACCCTCTATCCCTATACTCTGAAGAGTTTTGATCAAGAAAGGATGCTGTACTTTGTCAAATGCTTTTTCTGCATCTATTGAGAGGATCATGTGATTCTTGTTTTTTCTTTTGTTAATGTATTGTATCACGTTGATTGATTTGCGGATGTTGAACCAACCTTGCAGCCCAGGGATAAATCCGACTTGGTCGTGGTGAATAATCCTTTTAATGTACTGTTGGATCCTATTGGCTAGTATTTTGGTGAGAATTTTTGCATCCATGTTCATCAGGGATATTGGTCTGTAATTCTCCTTTTTGATGGGGTCTTTGTCTGGTTTTGGGATCAAGGTAATGCTGGCCTCATAAAATGAGTTTGGAAGTTTTCCTTCCATTTCTATTTTTTGGAACAGTTTCAGAAGGATAGGTATTAATTCTTCTTGAAATGTTTGGTAGAATTCCCCTGGGAAGCCATCTGGCCCTGGGCTTTTGTGTTTTGGGAGATTTTTGATGACTGCTTCTATTTCCTTAGTGGTTATAGGTCTGTTCAGGTGTTCTATTTCTTCCTGGTTCAGTTTTGGTAGTTGATACATCTCTAGGAATGCATCCATTACTTCCAGGTTATCTAATTTGTTGGCATAGAGTTGCTCATAATATGTTCTTATAATTGTTTGTATTTCTTTGGTGTTGGTTGTGATTTCTCCTCTTTCATTCATGATTTTGTTGATTTGGGTCATTTCTCTTTTCTTTTTGATAAGTCTGGCCAGGGGCTTATCAATCTTGTTAATTCTTTCAAAGAACCAGCTCCTAGTTTCGTTGATCTGTTCTACTGTTCTTTTGGTTTCTATTTCATTGATTTCTGCTCTGATCTTTATTATTTCTCTTCTCCTGCTGGGTTTAGGCTTTATTTGCTGTTCTTTCTCCAGCTCCTTTAGGTGTAGGGTTAGGTTGTGTACTTGAGACAAGGTCTTACATTTTTAAGGCACTCAAACATTTGTAACTTTAGTTGCATTGTGAGAAAGGATATACAAAAGAATAAGACATTACATATTTGAACAGTGTAGGTAAAAGAACATGAATTGATGAGGTAGTAGTATCCTTTTACATTTTTTTCTTTCAGGGTTTAGACTTTATTACAGATTTTGCATCTATCTTTAATAAAAAAAATATAGGCCTTTCAGTAAATACCAACAGTTTTGAAATGTTACCTAATCTGAGTGTTAATTAGAATAGAATTTACAATTTTGCAATAAATGTAATCCTTTCTAATATGCTTGTGTGTATATATACATTTTCATGTATGTGTATGTATGTGTATATGTGTGTATTAAATATAATCCTTCCTAAATCTTACTCTGCTAAATTTAATTTATGGTCATGATATGGTGTATCTTCAACAGTAGTAAAAAAAAAAAAAAAAAAGCTAACACTGAGTGTTAGCTTACTTTGTGCCAGGCAGTCTTTTATTCTTTACAACAACCCTATGGAATGAGAAATATTTTAATCCACACCTTAGAGATGAATTAAGTGATTTGCTCAAGGACCCATAATTAATAAATAGGTGAGTGAGCCATAATAGCAGAATGTACCGCATGTTTAAAATTCTACTTCATTTGGGGCTTGTGGGTAGTTCACTCGGTGAAGTGTTTGGCTTCACCTCAGGTCATGATGTCAGGGTCCTAGGATTGAGCCCTGCTCAGCAGGGAGTCTGCTTGTCTCTCTCCCTCTGCCCCCTCTCCCTGCTTGTGCTCTCTCTCTTTCAAATAAAATAAAAATCTTAAAAAAATTCTACTTCATTTAAGAAATACTGAAAATTTTTGTATGAATGTATACTTTCAGTATACCATTTTGTTCCAGCTTCGAAAGAATTTATATCTTTAGGATTGTTGAGGATCATGCAAAGTAAATTCTTTTTTTTTTTTTTTTTAAGATTTTATTTATTTATTTGACAGAGAGAGACACAGCAAGAGAGGGAACACAGGGGGAGTGGGAGAGGGAGAAGCAGGCTTCCCGCAGAGCAGGGAGCCCGATGTGGGGCTCGATCCCAGGACCCTGGATCATGACCTGAGCCGAAGGCAGATGCTTAACGACTGAGCCACCCAGGCGCCCTGCAAAGTAAATTATTCTAAGCTACAGAAAATCTAGTTTGTTTTATATGTTGATCAATATTGAGGGGGATTACAGGGTTATAAGTGTTACCAGATTAGTAAAGTTTACCTCTTGAAGAAGTATAATTTTGAAAGAAATTAGCTGTTTTAGAACAGTAATTTTTCTAAAATGTATGTTCCTTTTCAGTCTCGTAAGAAAATTTTTTTCACCATTTATTTATTTATTTAAAGATTTTATTTATTTATTTGACAGAGGGAGACACAGCGAGAGAGGGAACACAAGCAGTGGGGGTGGGAGAGGGAGAAGCAGGCTTCCAGCGGAGCAGGGAGCCCGATGCGGGGTTCAATCCTAGGACCCTGGGATCATGACCTGAGCCGAAGGCAGATGCTTAACGACTGAGCCACCCAGGCGCCCCCTTTTTTCACCCTTTTAAAGATAGTATTCTATGTATAATGGAATCTGTTCTTGATAACTCAGGGCTTTCATTAGGACCATTAATTAATTTATAATGCAGTACTTTTTTCCTTCTCCTTTGCTCCAAGGTCTCTTATTATTTGTATGCACTACTTCTTATAATCCTCCCTTTATTTAAATAATTAAACTTGTCAGAATTGTATATAAATCAAGAGTTAAATAGGCCTTGGGGCGCCCTCCCCAAGAGTTTCCTCATGTCCCTCGTAACTCTTATAATCTATTCTTCCCTTCAATTCCATCCACAGGGAACCACTATAGATTAGTTATATATATACATACATATATATGTCTATTATATAAATGGAATAATAAACTTTGTATTCTTTTTTGCTTGGCATCTTTCAGTCTAATGTTTTTGAAATTCATCGATACTAGTGCATGTATTGATAGGTTTTTTCTTTCTGTTGTTGAGCAGTATACCACTATCTGGATTTGTTTATCCATTTCCCTATTAATGGACAGTGGGATATTTCTAGTTTGGGGCTATTACAGATAAAGCGGCTATAAATGTCTATGTACAGGTCTTTGTGTGTTCGTATGTGTTCTTTTTCATGGGTAAAACCTAGGAGTGGAGTAGATGGGTCATGTGGTAGGTATTTGTTGAATTTTGTAAGAAATTGCTGTATTAGTTTCCTATTGCTGTAACAAATGACCACAAACTTAGTGGCTTAAAACAACATATTTATTAACTTCTGGGGGGTCAGAAGTCTGAAATGGGTCACACTAGGTTAAAAATAGAGATGTTGGTAAGGCTGTGCTCCTCTGGAGACTTGAGGGGGGAGAATCCCTTTCCTTTCCTCTTCAAGCTTCTAGAGGCTGCCTGTACCTCTTGGTGCCTGATCTCCCTTTTTTTTTTTAATGATTTTATTTATTCACTTGACAGAGCATAAGCAGGGGGAGTGGCAGGGAGAGGGAGAAGCAGGCTCCCCGCTGAGCAGGGAGCCCGATGTGGGGCTCGATCCCAGTACCCTGGGATCGTGACTTGAGCCGAAGGCAGATGCTCAACTGATTGAGCCACCCAGCTGCCCCAAAGTAGTTCTATTTTAACTTAATTTTTCTTAAAAGATATATTTTTCATTTTAGAGAGAGCACAAGTGGGGAGAGGGAGAGAGAGAATCCTCAAGCAGACACCCTGCTGAGCACGGAGCCTGACATGGGGCTCAGTCCCACTACTCTGAGATCATGACCTGAGCTGGAATCAAGAGTTGGTTGCTTAACTGACTGAGACACCCAGGCCTCCTGCCCCCCTCCCCCCGAATAGTTATTTTTCATTCTTTGTCTAATAGCTGTGCCTTCACATCTTTTTCAGGGGCGGTTTCTTTTGGTTTATTTTTTTCCTTTAAATAGGCCATACTTTACTGTTTCTTCATATGCCTTGTGATTTTTTTGTTGAAAACTGTACATTTGAATCAAATAGTGTGGTAATTCTTGAAATCCAATTCTCCCACTTCCCAAAGGGGTGCTGTTTTTTGTTGTTGTTATTATTTTTACCATAGCAGGCTGTCTCCGTACTAAGGGTCATCCTGAGGTGTAAATTAAGGTCTTCTCGTGTCTTTTCTGAGCCTTTGCTTTTCCCGAGGGAATGTGCAGTCGCTGTCTGATTTTCTCTGTGTATGCAGTTGCTTTTGAATGTCTTAGTCCTTAGTGTCTGGCTTCCAGTAGTGGAAAAAGAGAAAAATGAAAGTGGAAGGAAAATGACACCAGCCCTTTAAATGTCCTGGAAGTCACTATAGCTGGAGAGGGAGGGCCTTGTGACAGCTTAGAGATAGGGGAATTGCAACAGTGATGGGCACCTGCTTCTTTGCTATACCTGTGATCAGAAACAGCCATCAGTGATAAGGGCAGGACAGGGTTTTGTTTTTCCCCACTGTAGGTCCCACAAGCTGGGTGCAGGCTGCTCTTAGAACTTTGCACAGCTGCCTTCTATGTGGCTAGGTGGGGGCTGGGTAGCTGCTACTGTGCTAAGAGTTGAAATTAACTGCAGTTTATTGTCTGAGCCTTCCCCTGGACTTGCAAGCCTTAAATAGATTCCAGGGTTCCAAAATAGTTACATCAGATAGGTTCTGCTCATGCAGTTGTTATCTAGGTGGGTAAATATTCCTGGGGCTTCCTACTCTGCCATCTTCCCAGAATCCTCTCTTGAGATTTAGGTTTTGATGTGGCAGTAGACACTATCAGCTGTATGACCTCAAAGAAGTCACTGAAGTTCTTTGGGCTCTAGGGAAGTATGGGCTTGTGGGGAAAGTGTTTAGGCTGGTAATTGCTAAGACTCTCTCTTACTCTAAAACATATGATTTTCTAAAAATTTGCATGTACTTTTCCTCATTTTTGGTGTTAATTTTTTTTTTAAAGATTTTATTTATTTATTTGACAGAGAGAGACACAGCGAGAACAGGAACATAAGCAGGAGGAGTGGGAGAGGGGGAAGCAGGCTTCCTATGGAGCCGTGAGCCCGATGCGGGACTCGATCCCAGGACTCTGAGATCATGACCTGAGCCGAAGGCAGATGCATAACGACTGAGCCACCCAGGCGCCCCTGGTGTTAATTTTTCAGTTGGAGAAGAAAGACTAACATTTGGAGGTTATAAATAACTATTGAAAAAAACTTTTTGATGTTTGAACATTTCTGTTTACCCAGAGTATTTTTTTTTTTTAAAGATTTTATTTATTTGACAGAGAGGTAGACAGAAGAGCACAAGCAGAGGGAATGGCAGAGGGAGAGGGAGAAGCAGGCTCTGCACTGAGCAGGGAACCCGATGCGGGACTCGATCCCAGGAACCTGAGATCATGACCTGAGCCGAAGGCAGACGCTTAACCATCTGAGCCACCCAGGCGCGCTACCCCGAGTATTTAAATTGTACATGCAATTTATTTTCTTTTGGCGTTTCTTATTTTCTCCAGTTTGATGTTCCTTTTTGGGGTGCCTAAGAAAACTGTAGGTTTGACTCTTTAGGAAAATACATGGCTGTTCTAATTGGTGGTAAGTTTGGTGAGATCTGTTAGGACTTTTATTCCTTGGTTTGGAAAAAAAAAATTGTTAGAACAGATAGGGTAACTGCATTTCTCCAATGATCTGAAAAAGTTCCTGTGGTTAACTTGCTTTGGTGGGCATTCAAAAGCATGTCAATGCTTTTGGTTCCCTTGGGAGAAGTAGAATACTTTTAAGAACTATCAGATTGTAATTCAGGACATCAGTTCTCTTTCTCTTTCCTGTGATCAATAATAATTTGTATTCTTTCCTATGGTAAAGTTTCTACTTTGAGTTATTTGGTTGACTTTTTCATGGTTTCTTCCTCTTTAGGCTAGTGAGTATCTTTCCCATAGCTTCTCAGCTGCACAACTAATTTATTTTCCTTTTCAATAGATGTTTCCAATGCTGATGTATACAGAATATTCTAGAGATATTTAGAGATGAATTTTTTCCAGTATCGTCACTTTATAGAAGAGAAAATTGATCACCATCAGATAATCCAAATAGCTATATTGTTTTTTGGGGGGCTTGGGAGGGGAGTAGTTTGCACGAAAATGGGGCTTTCACTGGAAGGTGAATATACGGTCAAGGGATATTTTCTTAAAGTGGGAAAAATTGTAGTGTGCTTGTATGCTGATGGGAATAATCCAATAGAGAGGGAGAAATGGATTAGAGAGGAGAGAATTGCTTATAGTTGATAATGTTTGAATAGGCATGTAAGTAGAGCAGTTGATCATGGTAGGAATACCAGCACTTCATCCTTACTAGCAGTAGGGAGTGCTGATTGTATGGACTCCGATGCCAGTAGATAAGTAGATGTGGTAGTAGTATGTGCAAATAAATACTTATTTTTTCAGTAAGGTAAGCCATTAGGGGAGTAAGGATAGGAGAGGGGATGTTAGATTTGAAGAGAGTTAAGAAGTGTGAAATCGTCCTGTGTGAAAATGGGGGTCGTGAATGTACGAGAGTTAAAGAATCTTCTCCCTCTCCCCCTGCTTGTGTTCCCTCTCTTGCTCTCTCTCTAAAAATAAAAAGATTTTATTTATTTGAGAAAGAGAGATTGAGAGAACGAGTGGGAGGAGGGGCAGAGGGAGAAGCAGACTCCCCGCTGAGCAGGGAGCCGGATGGGGTACTTGATCCCAGGACGCTGGGATCATGACCTGAGCCGAAGGCAGACGGTTAACTGACTGAGCCATCCAGGTGCCCATATAATTATATTTTAAAATAATAATGTTTTGAATATTTAGAATGTTCTACACTCCCTATTGAAAATATTGTTCCTGTTTGCCTGAACATTCTTTTTTTTTTTTAAGATTTATCTATTCATTTGAGAGAGAGCGCGCACAAGGGGGAGGGGCAGAGGGAGAAGCGGACTCATCGCTGAATGCAGAGCCCCACGTGGGGCTTGATCCCAGGACCCCGAGATCATGACCTGAGCCAAAGTCAGATGCTTGACAGACTGAACCACCCAGGCTCCCCTGCCTGAACATTTTTTTTTTTTTTTTTAAAGGTTTTATTTAGGGGCGCCTGGGTGGCTCAGTTGGTTAAGCGACTGCCTTCGGCTCAGGTCATGATCCTGGAGTCCCGGGATCGAGTCCCGCATCGGGCTCCCTGCTCAGCAGGGAGTCTGCTTCTCCTTCTGACCCTCCCCCCTCTCATGCTCTCTTTCTATCTCATTCTCTCTCTCAAATAAATAAATAAAATCTTTAAAAAAAAAAAAAAAAGGTTTTATTTATTTATTTGAGATGGAGGGGACAGAGGGAGAGGGAGAAGCACTCCCTGCTGAGCAGGGAGCCTGAAGTGGAGCTTGATGCCAGGACCCTGGGATCATGACATGAGCTGAAGGCACCTGTGTAATGGACTGAGCTACTCAGGCACCCGTGCCTGAACATTCTTGAAGACTGACTTCTATAGTTCACTGAATATATAAATACTAGGTTTAGATTAAAAAGAGAATTAAATTGCCTGAGTTGAATTTTATCTGGTTAAGGTTTTAGTGAGAAGTGAAATAGAATAAAAATTATGGAAATATAATTGGTATGTGGTAGGCCAAAAACTTAATTTTTTTAAGATTTTTAATTCATTTGAGAGAGAGAGAGAGAGAACACAAGCAGGGGTAGCTACAGAGGGAGAGGGAGAAGCAGGCTCCCCGCTGAGCAGAGAGCCCAGGGGGGGCTCGATCCCAGGACCCCGGGATCATGAGCTGAAGGCAGATGCTTAACCGACTGAGCCACCCAGGCCCCCCAAAAACTTAAAATTCTTAATTGGCTTGTAACTTCTTGGTTATCATATTTAGGTGTTTTTAATACACTTGTGTGGTTTCTTATGGTTGGGTTGAGGGCAGGTAGAAATGCTGGAGAGGGAGTAAGGGTAATCTATAGGAAAGGGCGAGAGCTCTGTGTTTTAATTTTTTTCTTTTATTCTTCCTGTTGTTATTACTAGATACCATTAGGGAGCAATTATTAGTTCTAGGAACTGTGAAAAATATGTTCTGTGTATTATTATATTTAATTTTCACAACTCTAGGAAGTAAGTTTCATTGTCATTTATCAATGAGAAAACTTAGACTTGCCATCTAAGACTTTACTGGAAGATACACAGCTAGTAAGTATCTTTAAGTAACTGGCTCACTCCAAAGTCCAGGGTCTTAACCACTGTGCTAAATTGTCTCTTTGTTTTTTTTTTTTTTTAAAAGATTTTATTTCTTTATTTGAGAGAGAGAGAATGAGAGACAGAGAGCATGAGAGGGAGGAGGGTCAGAGGGAGAAGCAGACTCCCTGCCGAGCAGGGAGCCCGATGCGGGACTCGATCCCGGGACTCCAGGATCATGACCTGAGCCGAAGGCAGTTGCTTAACCAACTGAGTCACCCAGGCGCCCTAAATTGTCTCTTTGTTAACAAGACAGTCTTATCCAGGATTTAAAAAAACAAATGTCCCTTTGAATGTCCGTTAGCCCTGGAGACTCTGTTTTCTAACATAAACACACATGACCCCTTTTTGGAAAATTACTATTTAACACTGTATTCTTTTTGAAGTATTCTTCATTAGGAGAAACAGTTTCTTAGAATTGGAAGTGCTAGAGATTTCTAAGCATTTTTGTGAGCACATAACAATTTTTTAAAGTCAGGCAGTAAGTAGAAGGCTTTAAATAAAATACAACCTATGAAAGGAATCCCTGAATTATTACTAACGATTCACTGGACATTCTCACTTTGATCCTATTTTTCACTTTAATGTGACACTGTTTCTTAGTATTTTATATTTTCAGGTTTGCATGTTATTCATTGACAAAACAGCTTAAGCCAAGGCACTGTACCTACCTGTTCTTTGTAGTCACCATGCTTTTAGTAAGGTCCTCTTTCTTTGGCCATATTTATGGAGTAAATACAAGGAAGTTTGGTAAAACTATATTTATGACTGAGGAGAGGATATTATCTCCTCTGGTAGGTGTCTACTAAACTTGCTTGATTGTGTCTTTCTCAACTCCTGGGACTCCTGGGTTTCTTATCTATTCATTTGGTCAGTAGTGATGTATAAAACAAGGAGGTCAACAGAAAATTTTGTTTTCAGTGTGAATAACTGGGTTGGGAAAAGATGTTGCTAAATCACAAATTCCCTTAGGAGGTGGCTGAAAAAATGTTGCCCCTCATAAAATAGAAGCATGAGAAGAAATAATGACTTCAAGAATAGAACTGTTGAATAAATTTTCAGTGTAGCAAAGCATAAAGTATGTGTTACCATTGAAACCATCTCAAATGACCTACAGTGAAGGAGAAAGCATAAACTGGAGACATTTTTAAACCCGAAAAAACATGATTAAGTTTCATTTCTAAACTTTGTGTTTTTCATTTTCTCTAGAGAGATTTAAGATTGGCTCTGGGTCAGGTGAACAAAATTTGACATACCAAGGGCATTTTGAAATGTAACATGTTACGTGATTATCATGAGTATATTTTCCTGTTTCTTTCAAGTGACAAATTGTGAATACTTATGTAAGAAATTTGAAATTAGGAATTTTTTTAAAGATAAACTTTTTAAAGATTTAATATATAAATTTATTATACCAGAAGGTGTGTAGAATCTATTTTGGCTTTTTCTTTTCTTTTTTTAAGATTTTATTTATTTGAGAGAGAGAGCACAAGCAGAGGGAGCAGCAAAGGGAGAGGGAGAAGCAGGCTCCCTGATGAGCAGGGACCCCAATGGTGGGACTGGATCCCAGGACCCTGGGATCACGACCCTAGCTGAAGGCAGACGCTTAACTGACTGAGCAACCCAGGCACCCCTGTTTTGGCTTTTTCTTGATTTTTAATGATCTTTTTTTTTTTTTTAAAGATTTTATTTATTTGACAGAGTGAGATGCAGGGAGAGAGGGAACACAAGCAGGGAGAGTGGGAGAGGGAGAAGCAGGCTTCCCGCCGAGCAGGGAGCCCGATGTGGGGCTCGATCCCAGGACCCTGGGATCATGACCTGAGCTGAAGGCAGACGCTTAACGACTGAGCCACCCAGGCGCCCCGATTTTTAATGATCTTAATAGGAATTGTCTTCAGTTGGTTCATTTGTTCTGTTCCTTATTCCTCTACTGTTTGAGGATGTCAGGAATTTTGATAGTCTTTTCTGTGCTAAGTTGTCAGAAGGAAGCCCCTTGTAAAACTTAAGTATGAGGTAGCTGACATCGCTCAAAGCATTTGTTGCTGTATGTGATGAAAATGAAAGGCAGCTTGAAGTATATGATACTTAAGTTTCTTGTGGATATGTTTGGGGAGAGAGTGAGGATTGCCACAAGAGGAAACTTAAAAGAATTTCTTAGTTTGAAATGAACATACAGAAGAGAAACTTTTTTTCCCCCTTTTGGCTACCCTCACACAGTATTTGGGAGACACTGACTCCCTCCCCCGCAATTTTCCTCACATGTCACATGATGTTTTTCTAGGGTTTTCAGGGTATTTTCCCTAATATTTCAGGACTCTTGCCATTGTGCATTCTTAGACTCTTTGGGAACGTTCCATGGACTCTTTCTGGGAACCCTGAAAGTGCTTCAACCTGTATCAGTGAAGGTTGACTGGGTGATTAGATGTTCCCTCTTTCAGCTTCAATGGCAAGGGTTTACCTCCTTCCCTTTACTGATTATTAACTATTCACTTTCGATAATAGATACCTGATTTATACTTTATAGCATTTATTTATGTATCTTTTTTTTTTTTAAAGATTTTATTTATTCATTTGACAGAGATAGATACAGCGAGAGAGAGAACACAAGCAGGGGGAGTGGGAGAGGGAGAAGCAGGCCTCCTGCTGAGCAGGGAGCCCGATGCGGGGCTTGATCCCAGGACCCTGGGATCATGACCTGAGCTGAAGGCAGATGCTTAACGACTGAGCCACCCAGGCGCCCCTATTTATGTATCTTTCTTTCAAAAAGTATTTGGGGATTTTAGGCTTCTTAGGAAAGCTGGATGTCTTTACTTTCCTTACCTTCATCTTGACGTAGTAATTACCCATGGGAGTAAAGAGTAATCTTCTTGGGAGTTGGTGGGAGTATCTATAGACAGATGTTACAGATTATCTGTACTTTTTCATCAGGGTATTCTCCCTCCTTTTTTCATCTATTAAAATGATTTTTCTATTTTCCATGCTCTGTTTCAATGCTCATACATCTGTAACAGGCGCGCGCACACACACACACACACACACACACACGCACGCACAACACACACACGACATGGGGCTTAAGGCCTGACCCATATAGAAGGAGTTCTAGAACATTCTTAATACACTGTGATTCATTATACAGGTTTGCTTTTAAAACAAGTACCCCCTACATGTGCTGAATAACTAGCCTCATACACATCTTCCCCTCTCTCCATTTTTCTTTTCTGGAGGGACCAGGGTATGTCTTCAGAATAAAGGGGGCAGGGTGTCTAAGTTTTAGATCATAGGTAGCATCAAAGAAGGAAGTATTTTGAGGGTTAAGAGCTTTCATTCTTACTAGTTCATGAGTTAAGTCAGGAAGCTACAATAAAGGATTCAGTTCTCTATCAGCTGCCTTCTTAGACCAGATTTTGGGATGCGGATCAAAACATTGCAGGTGATTTTATAAGACCACAAGTAGTATTAGAACCAAGGCAGAATGAACCAAGGTTGTTCTTGTGGATGCCTTTCAGGAATGGTAAAAGAAGAGGGGAGAGGCAGGAAGACAAGGTAAAAACTACCAATGCAAACCTTGGATTTGATTTGTAGGTTCCTGAAAATGTTAAAAAACAAACAAAAAACCAGCCCTAATGTTGGATATTGTCTGAATTTATTCCTCCATCTGCATTATATGCATAGGATTTGTAAGTTTCAAACATTTTTACTATTTTCCTTATGTATAGCCATAACTAATATAAACTCTGTGTGGATGCTAAATGACAAGTAGTCCACATTCTGCATGTCTATTCCTATATCTTCATTCACTCCTAAATTCATGGCAGTGTTATTTAAACCTACCTTATTTTTCTGGATTTTTCCATAGATACCCTGTATTAGGCTAAGGGATTTCCCTTATCTTCTTAGTTTGTTGAGAGTGTCATAAATAGACGTTTGAATTTTAGTTGAGTGCTTTTACTGCATCTATTGTTATGATCATGTGGTTTTCTTATTTAGTCTGATAGTGTGAATTACATTCATTGCTTTTTTTTTTAGTGTTCAGTCAGCTTTGGATTGCTGGGGCTAATATTTTGTTAGAGGTTTTTGCGTTTATGTTCACTTGGAGTATTGATCTGTAGTTTTTTTGTAATGTCTTTGTCTTGTTTTAGTATTACTGTTGGCCTCATGAAATGAAATGTTCCTTCCTCTTTTCTGCAAGAGATTGTGTAGAATTATTATTTCTTCCTGAAATAGTTGGTAGAATTAGCCAGTAAAACCATCTGGGTCTGGAGTTTCCCTTTTTTGAGGAGTTAACACTACAAATTCACTTTGTTTAGATACAGTTACTCCGGTATCTATTTCTCCTTGTATAGTTCTTGTAGTTTGTGTCAACTTTGAAGGAATTGGTTCATTTCATCTAAGCTGTCAAACTTATGGTCATAGAGGGGTTCTTTGTATTTATTATCCTTTTAATAGCTGTTGTGTCAGTGTTAATGTCCTCTCTCTTTCATTCCTGTTAGTGGTAATTTGTCTTTCCTGTTTCTTGGTTAGCCTGGCCAGAAGTAGAAGTTCATCTTTTCAAAGAACCATCTTTTGCTTTCATTGGTTTTTCTCCATTGTGTTTCTGTTCTCACATTCATTGATTTCTGCTCTAGTTTTTTTGTAAGATTTTATTTTTAAGTACTGTCTACACCAGGCATGGGGCTTGAACTCATACCCTGAGATCAAGAGTTGCATGCTCCACTGACTGAGCCAGCCAAGTGCCCCTATTTCTGCTCTCATTTTTATTATTTTTTTCCTTCTGTTTGATTTAATTTGCTCTTCAAAGTTTCTTAAGGTAGATGCTTAGGTTATTGATTTTAGGTCTTTTCTAATATGCATTTAAAACTATAAATTTTTCTCTGAGCATGTTTTAGCTGCATCTCACAAGTTTTGATATTTCATTTTCACTTACTTGAAATACTTTTAAATTTTTTTCTGAGGTGCCTGGGTGGCTCAGTTGGTTAAGCCTCTGACTCTTGATTTTAGCTCAGGTCATGAGATTGAACCCCACGTTGGGCTCCGTGCTGGGTGTGGAAGCCGCTTAGGATTCTCTCTCTCCCTCTACTTCTGCCCCTCCTCCGCGTGCTCACTTGAGCGTGCTCTCTCTAAAAAAAATTTTTTTTCTAGACTTTTTACCCATGGGTTATTTAGAAGTATATTGTTTAATATCCAAATATTTGGGGGAATTTCCCCAGATCTTTGCTATTGATTTTAATATAATTTTATTGTGGTCTGAGAATATACTTTGTACCATTTTTAAAAAATGATTTTTAAGGGCACCTGGGTGGCTCAGTCAGTTAAGCATCTGCCTTCAGCTTGGGGTCCTCCCTCTCCCTCTGCCCCTACCCCCACTCGTGTTTTCTCTCTCTCAAATAAAATCTTAAAAAAAAAATTTTTTTTTTTATGGCCCAGAATATAGTATATCTTTGAATGTTCCAAGTACACTTGAATGTATTTTCAGCAGTTACTGGGTGAAGTGTTCTGTAAATGTCATTTAAGTTAGGTGGTAGTGGGGCGCCTGGGTGGCTCAGATGGTTAAGCGTCTGCCTTTGGCTCAGGTCGTGATCCCAGGGTCCTGGGATCGAGCCCGGCATTGGGCTCTCTGCTCGGTGGGGAGCCTGCTTCTCCCTCTCCCTCTGCTGTTCCCTCCACTTGTGTTCTCTGGCTCTATCGCGCTGTCAAATAAATATATAAAATCTAAAAAAAAAAAAAAGTTAGGTGGTAGTACTATTGAGGTCTCCTTCCTGATTTTTGCCTACGTGTTTTAAGAGTTACTGAGTTGAAAGTCTTTAAAGATTTTACTTTTTAAATTTACTTATTTGAGAGAGAAAGTGAGAGAGCACAAGCAGTGGGGTGGGGAGCAGCAGAGGGAGAGGGAGAAGCAGGCTTCTCGCTGAGCAGGGAGCCTGATGTGGGGCTTGATCCCAGGACCCTGGGATTATGACCTGATCCAAAGGAAGACACTTAACCGACTGAGCCACCCAGGTGCCCCTATTTGTTGCATTTCTTTTTTCTTCTTTTGCCTTCTATAGTGTGAACTGAACTTTTTACTAGTATTCTTACATCCTCCCTATTGACTTATTTTTACTTATTTAAAATGGTTTTTGGGGTTCCTGAGTGGCTCAGTCAGTTAAGCATCCGATTCTTGATTTTGGCTCAGGTCATGATCTCAGGGTCATGGGATCCAGCCCCATGTTGGGCTCTGTGCTCAGTGGGGAGTCTGCTTGAGGATTCTCTCCCTCTCCCTCTGCCCCTCCCCCTACTCACACACTCACTCACTCTCACTCAAATAAATAAATAAATCTTTAAAAAATGGCTTTTAGTGGTTGCCTTTGGATTTACAGTATTCATTTAAAAATAACCTGAGTAGGGGCACCTGGGTGGCTCAGTCGTTTATAGTGTTTGCCTTCGGCTCAGGTCATGATCCCGGGGTCCTGGGATCAAGCCCCTCATCGGGCTCCCCGCTCTGCCGGCAGCCTGCTTCTCCCTCCCCCACTCCCCCTGCTTGTGTTCCCTCTCTCGCTATGTCTCTCTCTGTCAAATAAATAAATAAAATCTTTAAAAACAAAACAAAACCTGAGTATACCTTAAAATGATACCACTTTACATGTAGTGCATATATCTTAGTAGTGCATATATCTTAATAGTGTATCTTCCTAAATCTTCCTTTCACTGTAACTGTTGTTACATATTTCGCTACATATGCTATAAATACCCAGTACATTGTTCACTACTTTAAACAATTGTATTTTAGAGCAATTAAAAATACGAAAAGAAAAGATTTTATTTTACCTTCATTTATTCATTTTTTGGTATAAATCCAAGCTTCTCACCTTTATCATATTCCTTCTGCCCAAAGAACTTCCTTTAATATTTCTTATAGGGTGGATCTGCTGGCAATGAATTCTCTGTTTTTGTCCGGGAGCTTCTTTATTTCTTCTTCACTTATGAAGGATATTTTCACTTGATATAGAGTACTGGTTGGGCAGTTTTTTTCCCAACATTTTCAAGTTGTCACTCCACTGTCGTCTTACTTGCAAAACTTCTGACTGCAAGTTTATTGTAATCCTTATTTTTATTCCTCTGTGTGTAATATGTTTTTCCTTCTCTGGCTACCTTCAAGATTTTCTCTTTGCCTTTCAGCAATTTAAATATGATATGCCCCGGTGTGTGTATTTTTGGGAGGAGGATATATTTATCTTGTTTGTTTTTTAGAGTTTCTTAAGTCTGTAATTAGGTGTCTTGTCACTAATTTTGGTAGGTTCTTGGGCATTCTAATATTTTTTCTCCATTCTCTCTTTCTCAACATTCTAAGTATATGTGTGTTACATTGTTTGATAATTTCCCACATTTCTCATATGTTCTTTCCTGTTTTATTTTCCTACTATATTTTCTTCTTTACGTTTCAGTTTGGGTGTTTCTATTAGCTTCTTTTCAAGTTCATGGATTCTTTTTTCAGCTGTTTGAAGTCTACTAATTTTTGTTATTTGTTTCTGTGTTTTTATTTCTAGAATTTCCATTTGATTCTTACGATTTCCATGTCTATGTGAGTTTACTTTTCTGATCTTGCGTGTTGTCTACCTTTTCCATTACAGTCTTTAACATATTAAGCATGTTTTAAATTACCTGATATTTCCAAAATCTATGTCATATCTGAGTCTAGTTCTGATGATTGCTTTGTTTTTTCAAACTGTGTTTTTGGCATACTTCATAATATTTTTGAATGCTGGACATGTTGTATAGGATACAAAATACTGAAGTAAATATTTTATATGCTTAGAGAAGACTGCAGATTTCCTTCTGCTAGTCCTTTAAGGTGGAATTTGTGTTAATTTGTTGGAGGTTGGGCTGTGTTTGAAGTTTATTATTGCTATGGTTACCAGAGTTGATACTTACTTGTTTTTGCCGTGGGAACCCAGAGACTTGACATTTTCCTAGTGTCCCTTGTCTCCGAGTGTCCTTTATCTCCTTGCTTGGCTTTGGCTTTTACCTTTGTGCTGTTTCTCAGAGTCCGTCTCTTGCAGCTGTATTCCACTGTTATTGTTAGAGCTTGTTAGCATGGTAATGGAGGGTAAGGGGAGTTCTGTGATGGTCTATTACGCTTCATTTAGGCAGGTACTAGAACCTGGGTCTTGGAGGTTTGGCCTTCACAAAACTTTACCTGCCACTTCTTTGGGTAGAGCTTCTCCTTGTTCTTTCTACCCAACTGCAGTATCTAGGTTAATTTTTTAAGCCCTTATTTTAGCCATGTTTTTTTTTTTTTTTTAATTTTAAAGAATTTTTTATTTGAGAGAGAGAGAAAGAGCACGAGCAGGGGGTAGGAGCAGAGGGAGAGAGAGAAGGAGAAGCAAATTCCCTGCTGAACAGGAAGCCCTATGCGGGACTTGATCCCAGGACCCTGAGATCATGACCTGAGCCACCCAGGTGCCCTCAAGGTTTATTTTATTTCATTCTATTTTATTTAATTTTATCTTATTTTTTTATTTTATTATTTTAACTTATTTTATTTTAATTTAATTTATTTTTTAAAGATTTTATTTATTTATTTGACAGAGACACAGCGAGAGAGGGAACACAAGCAGGGGGAGTGGGAGAGGGAGAGGGAGAAACAGGCTTCCCGCCGAGCAGGGAGCCCAATGTGGGGCTCGATCCCAGGACCCTGGGATCATGACCTGAGCTGAAGGCAGACGCTTAACGCTGAGCCACCCAGGGGCCCCGAGGTTTTTTTAATTTTTAAAGATATTTTAAAAAACTCACTTATTTTATTGAGAGAGAGAAGGGTGGAGCGGGGGCGAAGGAGGAGGGAGCGAGAGAGAAAGAGAGAGAGAGAGAATCTGAAACAGACTCCACACTGGGCGTGGAGCCTAAGTCGGGGCTCCATCTCACGACTGGCAAGATCATGTCCTGAACTGAAACCAAGCGTCGGATGCTTAACCAACTGAGCCTCCCAGGTGCCCCTGGCCAAGGTTTTTAGAGCTCTCTCACCCCTCCATTAAGGTCATTAATTTAGAGAGATAGTGAGATTGAGTGCCAGTATTCTCAGTCTCTTTCTTTTCCTCCAGCTCTAGTGGGAATCTGCCAGTGTTCTCAGGGTACAGGCCTTGATGAATTTTTCTTTGCAGATTAAGCCTTTTGTTCCAGAGGGAGATAGGGGAACAAGGTCTGGGCTGATTGGCATTGCCTGTTCTACTCTTCAAGCTCCATAGGGGTGAGTGAGGGCAAGGATGAGGAACTTTTTCTGCATTGTCTCAGATCCCCCCTGCATTAGAGATTCTTTTGAGGTTCCTGGAGAAAAAGCCTGGGGTGGGAACTCTCTTATCATTTTAGTCCCCAGGGGCTTTACACTCTCATGTTAGCCCACATTCAATCTTTTTTTTTTTTAAGATTTTATTTATTTATTTGAGAGAGAGAGAGAGCATGAGAGGGGGAGGGTCAGAGGGAGAAGCAGACTCCCGCTGAGCAGGGATTTCGATGTGGGACTCGAACCCGGGACTCCAGGATCATGACCTGAGCCCAAGGCAGTCGCTTAACCACTGAGCCATCCAGGTGTCCCAGCCCACATTCAGTCTTAAGCAGTTTGTCAAAATTTATGGTTTAAATCCTCCTAACTGTGGTGGGGTTCTTCCATACTTTGGGATAGTATTTCCTTTAGTCAGAGAGAAAGCTTTCCCTCCAGGGTTTTAGGTGCTTGTCCAGCCTCTATGTTGCTCCATCCCTGTTGTATTTTTAAAGTGTATGTATGTAAGTATGTATGTTTTTGTGAGTATAGTTGACATACAGTGTTACGTTAGTTTCAGGTGTACAGCTTAGTGATTTGACAAGTTTATGTATTACGCTACATTCACCACAAGTGTAACTACCATCTATCCCATTACATCGCTCTTACAATGTCATTGACTGTATCCTTACGCTGTGCCTTTTATTTCCATGCCTTATTCCATAACTGGAAGCCTGTATTTCCCTCTCTCCTTCACCCATTTTGCCAACCTCCTATCCCTGCTGTATTGCCTAAAGGTTGGATGAAGAGAAAATGGGGGTTGGATGGGGAGTGTGGTTGTTTCCTTTCTCTGAATGTTAGGAATCCACATTGTGGTCAGAGAATAACTTGTGAGACTTACCTTAGGGCTCAGCATATGACCAGTTTTGGTAAATGATCTCTCAGTGCTTGATAGAGTATTTATTCTGCAGTTATTGGGTAGTGTAGGTCTGGTTAATCATGCTATTCAAATCTCTATTTTTATTTTTCTTCTCTCTTTCTGGGTCATTTGTTCTGTCAGCTACTGGTATTAAAAGTTTCCCCGTTATGATTATATGGATATTTTTTACTACTTATAATTCTGCCGACTTTCACTTTATATATTTGAAGGCTCTGTTATTACATGCGTAGAAATTTTAATTTGTTACATCTTACTGGTGAGTTATACATTGAATCCTAAGAATTATACACCTATAAATGCTTTTTGCATTAGAGTCTACTTTAAGTACTTTTTTTTTTTTTTTAAAGATTTTATTCATTTATCTGACAGAGAGAGACACAGCGAGAGAAGGAACACAAGCAGGGGGAGTGGGAGAGGGAGAAGCAGGCTCCCCGCTGAGCAGGGACTCCATCCCAGGACCCTGGGATCATGACCTGAGAGCCAAAGGCAGATGCCTATTGACTGAACCACCCAGGCGCCCCTACTTTGAGTACTATTAATATGGCTAGAGAGGCTTTCCTTTTCTGTATGACCTTTCCATACTTTTCATTTTTTTTTTTTTTTTAAGATTTTATTTATTTGACAGAGAGATAGAGAGTACAAGTAGGCAGAGAGGCAGGCAGAGGGAGAGGGAGAAGCAGGCTCTCCGCTGAGCAGGAAGCCCGATGTGGGGCTTGATCCCAGGATCACGACTTGAGCTGAAGGCAGACGCTTTAACCGACTGAGCCACCCAGGCGTCCCTCCATACTTTTAATTTTTAACTGTTTTCCATCTTTGTATCTTAGGTGTGATTCTTATGAACACCATAATAGTTGAATTTTGTTCTTTATTAGTGTAATTATTTTTGTCTTTTGATCTGATTACATTAGTGTAATTATTGGAATATTTGGGTTTACACTTGACCTCTTACATTTTGCTTTTTATATGTTCTGCTTGTTCTGTGATCTTTCCCTCTTTTTTTGTATTCATTTGGGCATTTTAATTCTATATTTTCTTTCTATTTAACGTATCAGTTAAATACTATTTTACTATTTTTTAAATGTTTACCATAGAGATTGAAACATGTATTTTCTTCCTTTTTAAAAAATGTTTATTTTTTCAGTACATAATAATAGTCATAAGGCACAGAATTCAAAAGGTACAAAAGATTATGTGATAGGAAGTCCTTTCTCACATTTACCCAGCAGCCACCATTCTTCAGCTGCCTCAGGAAATGTGTATCCACCAGTACAGTCATCTAGCCTCTTTTTTTTTTAAGATTTATTTATTTATTTGAGAGAGAGAGTGTGCGCACGTGTGCATGCACACAAGCAGGGGGACAGGAAGAAGCAGGCTCCCTGAGAAGCAGGGAGCCCAGTGCAGGACTTGAGCCCAGGACTCTGGGATCGTGACCTGAGCCAAAGGCAGATGCTTAACCAACTGAGCCACCTAGGCGCCCCCATCTAGCCTCTTTCCTTACTCCCAAAACTGTTTACTGGTCTAGCTGGGAGCCTTGGTCCATATCTTCCTTCTTATTTATTCGTCTTCTCAGCCTTCAAAGCTCAGCTAAAGCTTCTTTCCCTTTCATGAAGCTTTCCCGAACAAATTTAATCTTAACTGATCTTCTAATGGTAATTGCAGTTTTCCTCACCCATTTTAGCTTTAATGATATTCTTTTATGCTATTTTCCTTAAGTTTCAAGTATGTAAATCTTACTTTCTGTCCCAGATTGTGAGTTCCTTGAGGGCAGGATAATATGCTTTCATTTGGTCTGTGTAATGCTGAGCACGTAGCAGATGCCCCCCCCCCATACTTGTCTAATTAAATTGCCTCTCTAGTAATGGCTGTCAGAAGATAATTTTTCCACAAAAATTTCAATTTTCGTGCCTCCTGATTCTCAATTGTTCTTGGTAGATACAGTTTTTAGAGTTCGTTTTGAATGCAAAATTGCAGATGTAGAATTGCAAGCTACTTGAAAAAATATTTGCTTATAAAATTGTGTTATGTACTTGTTCTGCATTTCATGTTACTTTAAGATTAGAATTAATAGACAGACATTCCTAATTCAGTATCATAGTATAAAAATATTCATTGCTGTTTAATGACATCTGTACTTCCTTAAGTACTAACAAGTGAACACTCTTTTTTCCAAAATATCGTCTTTGTTGGTTATAGTTTTTCTTGATTATATTTTTGAAAAATTAGAAAATACTGAAAAATACTAGAAAAAACTATCCTACTCCTACCAGTGAGAGATAAATGTTAACATTTGTTATATATGAACTCAATTTTTTCTGTGTAAATATTATAGTTAACTTCTCCCCTCTAAGTTTTTCAATTTGTAATTCTTAATGTTTGCTTTTCAGCTTGTCCTAAAAGGATTCCTGTACACCTTAGAAGTGCTTGAGGAAGAGTGATAAAGGCAAGTAAGTATACAACTCTTTATGGTTAGTAAAATAACTTGGTTCATAGCCAAACCAAAAAGCTTTGGTCACTGTATCAAAAAACAAGATAATTTATTAATTTGAATGGTTTTCCAGAGCACCCTCCTAAATATTTGCCAGACTTTTAAAACAACTTTTAAATTTATCCTTGATATTAATTCGGAGTAGCTTGTTTCTTGAATGTGAAGTAATGGTGTAATATTTGGTGAAACTGTTGTAGAAAAATTGTTAAAAATTCTGAGAATTGAATAAAGTTCTCTGAAATGCCTGCTCTGTAAATAGCTACCTTTTCCTTTTCTTTTCCCTCCTTTGTAGTCCTTCCCCTTGTCCTTTTTCCCCATACCCTTTTGCTCCCTATTCTCTGTCTACTTTTTCTAGTTTACTTATAAGAACTTTACTTTTCAGAGAAGCTGAGTGAATAAAAGAGAAGCCAACATTTCTTACGAAAGCACACTTAACTTTCTGGTTGAACTTCTTTGTGTTAAACCAGGTATCTCAATACTATTATTTGGAGAGTTTTATAAACTGAGCAACTGTTTACTCATTTGAATTTGCTGTCTTAAAGAAGAAAATAGGGGAGTCCTAAAAAACTTTGACATTACTGAATTCATTTAGTGCATGCATTCTTACTGTCAGCAGTTTTATAGTTAATTATTACATCATCATTGTCTTTGGTATTTTGGGCACAGTATTTCACCTTCCTTAATAATTGGCGTATATTGAAAGGTAACCTTAAAGATTTTTTGTTGGCCTACAGAAAATTTTAGCAGGCTTCAAAATTTTGGCCATATTTCTTGTTTGTGTTGATATCACAGCAATAATGCAGGTGATAGCTACAAGTGTAAATACTAATACATTGTAGAGGTAGTGCAACAGGTTGTTTTTCAAAATTCTTATCTTACAACTTGATATTTAAAGCTCAATTTAGGTTTCTTTAGGGTTCCATGCTAAGTAAGCCTCTGCTAGTTAGTACAATTAAGGAATGTCTTGCCTTTACAAATCCTAGAATTCATTACTGTTCTAGTATATAACCTTTGCAGCTGTATAGGTGGCCTGTGTAAGCTTTGGCTTGACACCCTATTTCTAGGTTTTCTAGGAATGCTGGCATTTTTTGTTTGTAATCAATCATTTCCAGGTATTTGAAAATAAAAATGATGTACAAATGCTAGTGAAATCTCAAATGAAGTTACTGACATTTAAAATGTACTGTTTTCCTTTTTTTAATAAGAAGCAGGTGCCCGCTTGATTAGTTTATAACACTGCCCAAACAAACAAGTTTACAGATAATATCTTTATACAAGACAAGTAGGTCATTTGGTTTCCCAGCTAACCTTGATACCATTCCTTTAATCATGGTATCTTTTACTCTGATGGAAAACTTATTTTATATTTTTTGTTTCCCAAAACAAAAAAGTCAGTTGTATTATTTAGCTAATACAATACAAATAAGGAAAAGAGTATATTACTTCCTTATTGTCAGTCTGCTGCTTTCACATCCTCACATCTTCTTAGGGTCTAAATTGCCCAGTACAAGAAGAGATTAGTTACTGGATTATCTTGGTTACGTAACTCTTACTCTCTGAGGAGCTTAATGCTTTGCAGAGTGGAAATAATTCAATAACTATTAGTCTGCTCTACAAACTCATGAGGGAAGGTGAGTATAATTAAATACATGTACTATTGGCAACATTTTTGCCCTCAAGGAGCCCCAGAAAACTCCAGTAAAGGTCAAGATAGTCATTAACCTAATAAAGATTAAGGGATTCTTTCTTGGCTCCCCCAATGGGAAGAGGAAAAAACAAAAGCAGTGCACAATTAGGACAAGGGTAAGAAGCCCCATTTCAGTGTGGCCACAAAGAATTTGAGCAGAAGGCAGTGAAATTTCCCATTCCCATGACTAGTTTGGGAGCAAAGAATTTTGTGGTATTTAGAAAGTAGGAAGGTACTGGTGAGAGATAAATGTCCTTAAGTCTGTCACAACATTTATGCTCCTGAGTCATGAAGAGGTCAGGAGATGGGGAAATAGGCATGAAAAAAATATGGACAGCAGAGCCACAATAACAGTACCATATACATGGTAAGGTCTTCTGAGAGTAATTACCATGAAGAAGACCCTAGCAGGTTTGCATGCCAATCCCTCTGAACTCCAGCAGCCTTGAGTTCACAGTGAACTCTCTTACATCCAGCTAATTTATGATGGCTACGTGGTGGCAAGGAGTCTCCATATCCTCACAACATGAGGGGCCTCATTGGTAGTGACTTAGGCTGTTCAAAGTACGTGGTAGTGTACAGAGTTTTAAAGCTTGTTGAACAAAAGGTTGAGGGAAAATAGGGGAATAACTTCCCACACCATATTTTGTCCTCTCTAGCAGGTTCTGTGCATTAATACAAATTTATATATTTGCAAAAACTCAATAAAAAAATACTACCTATTTCTTTCCATTAAGAAAAATCTCATTCCTACCATCTTCCCCTCCTCTTTTTTTTGCATGTAATTTCCATAACCATGGCAGTTATGTTGACTTTACATCTCTTAGTTTCAGCTTCCTTTTAATTTCCTGCATTTAATATTGGTGTGTGGTTGCATTTTGACCTTTCTTTTTCTCTACTCTTCCCTCATACCCAGTTACTGTGTTACTTCGTTTTTGAATTTGTGTGGATATGTGGAAAACTTCTGTCAGCGATGACACTATTCAGAGAAAGGGATTTCTTTGAATCTCTCTTCTTTTTTTTCAGGGTAGGGGAGGGGTGGACACTGACTCCAACTGTCCAGCACTTGTCCATTTGAGATGTAAACTATCTTACATCCTGTTCCCCACCTCTGGAATGACTCTGAATCTCTTTTCTTGATAGCTGGTACTGAGTAAAGCTCTAGTCTCTCTGAAGACATAGTCTGTGTGGATCATTTGCTCATATGGTGCCAGACGGTCATTTGTGCTTCAGAGAATTCAGCTTACAAGATTTTTATTTATTTCCTTTTTCTTCTCAATAGAGCAAGCCTATCACCCCTATTTACCAGTGAACTTGATAAATATGAATGGTAACAAAAAATTCCTCTTTTTCATTAAAATCCATATACAGTTGGATTGGGATATCCACTTCTCACTATTCTTTGATTTTACTTTGCTGAGTTCCAGCATATGGACATTTAATTGTGGTTATGAGTGAGAGGAATTAAATTGCCTCAGCTGTACTGTACATATTGAATGGTCTGTTCCCTCTTGATTTCCCAAGTAATGGCTATTCTGTCAACTGTTATTATGGTTTCCATTCCAAGATGACTCCTTTAGTATCCAATTCTTCATATATTGAAACTTGTAGGGATTTTTTTTTTTAAACATTGCTGTTTTCATTTGCTGTGTACTTGTTTCTGAGCTTTTTCTCCTATTCTAGAAAATAATCATTACCCACTATCTAGAAAACTGTCTTTTAATCTTCTGATTAAAGATTGCTTAATGATAGTGCCTATTTGTTTGACTAGTGGCATGTTTTTCTTTAACACTGGAGATTTTGCATGGATTTATAATAAGAGGCTCTTTTCTTTCTTTCTTTCTTTTTTTTAACATTAGATAGGCATGAAGCCTCCGTCTCACAGCTGCATGTGTAGTTACTGTTGAAGCAAATGCCTACCTAATTTGACAGTCTTGGTGTGTTTAAGTTTTTGAGTTTGCAAGTAAGCATATTAAGTCTACTGATGGAGCCTTCGGGCAGTGAACAGTTATATGAGGACCCTGATCCTGGAGGCAAATCCCAAGATGCAGAGGCCAGAAAGCAGACAGAATCAGAACAAAAGTTGTCTAAAATGACCCACAATGCTTTGGAGAACATTAATGTGATTGGCCAAGGCTTGAAGCATCTCTTCCAGCACCAGCGCAGGAGGTCATCAGTGTCTCCACACGATGTGCAACAAATTCAGGCAGATCCAGAACCTGAAATGGATCTGGAAAGCCAGAACGCATGTGCTGAAATTGATGGTGTCCCCACCCACCCCACAGCTCTGAATCGTGTCCTGCAGCAGATCCGAGTGCCACCCAAGATGAAGAGAGGGACAAGCTTACATAGTAGGCGGGGCAAACCAGAGGCCCCAAAGGGAAGTCCCCAAATCAACAGGAAATCTGGCCAGGAGATGGCAACTGTTATGCAGACAGGCCGTCCCAGGTCTTCATCCACAACTGATGCTCCAACCAGCTCTGCTATGATGGAAATAGCTTGTGCTGCTGCTGCTGCATGTCTGCCAGGGGATGAGGCAACTGCAGAGCGGGTAAGTGTGCTAGATTTCCTTTTTCTGCTAACTTACTGTTCTTTGAGCTAGGATTCTCCACATTTACCTTTGGTAACTAAAAAAAGGTATCTCAGCAAGTACCTCAAAGTTGTGGTAAAAAATAGTTTTGTTTTCATTAAATAAATGGGATGAATAATATTTATTCTAGCAAGTGAATGGATGCTTATAATTATATTCCTGTTTGCTTCCTAACATATTGCTCTATTTTATTTTACCCTTTTGCTAAAACCTTCAGTATCCTTCATGTGTTTTTTATGTATTAAAAGGCTCAGTTTTATGGTAGAGGAGCAAAGATGCTTTGTTTGTTCTTGTTTTGGTTTTGCACATGAATTCACTTTCTTACATTAATGAAGGCAAGAAAGTTCTAGAATCTGGGTTTTTCTGTGCTTAGCATGGATATATACTAAATTGCTTATAATTTTCATATACACTTTACCACATCATTGGCATTCAATGTACATTTGCATTCTGTAGGAGAGCATATGCATTCTTATAATTTACTTTTTTTTTTTTTAAGATTTTTAAAATTTTTTGAGAGAGCATGAGTGCATGAATGGGGGGAGGGGCAGAGGGAGAGGAAGAGAGACAAGTGGACTCTGCACTGAGCGTGGAGCCTGATGCGGGGCTTTATCTCATGACCCTGAGATCAGTACCTGAGCTGAGACCAAGAGTCAGATGCTCAACCAGCTGAGCCACCCAGGTGCCCCTATAATTTACTCTTAATAAACAGGTTTTTTAGGTCTGCCTGGATGGGACAGCTAGGCTTAACAAATTTAGAGGAAACTCTTTTCATATAACTTTTTTTTTTAAAAGATTTTATTTATTTATTTGACAGAGAGCACAAGTAGGCAGAGTGGCAGGCAGAGGGAGAGGGAGAAGCAGGCTCTCCGCTAAGCAGCGAGCCGGATGTGGGGCTTGATCCCAGGACCCCAGGATCATGACCTGAGCTGAAGGCAGCCACTTAACCAAATGAGCCACCCAGGCACCCCTCTTTTCATATAACTTTCACTTCCATGTCTTAGTTATGGTTAGTTGAGGCATACAGAAGATAATAGTTCTGCTAGGGTTTGAAAACAGGTACATGTAGCCAGGCAGGTAGTGACAGTGAGTGAACTCATGTTACGTGACTTGGACAAACTGAAGAGTGTAAGTGCTGTCTAAAGGGGCAGTGTCGTCTTAGCTTTAGTTGATTGTTGTGATTTAGGACTATGAGCCCAGTCTTGCCAGACCTTCTGATTTTTCAAGAGAAACTTGAAAGATAGCTTAGTAATCTCGTGATTTTTGACATATTATGGAAGCCAAACAACACATTTATGGGCCAAGTCTGCCCTGTAAGTTACCATCTTGCTGTTTTTTGGCTTTACTTTTATGTATTCTTTAAGGTTTTGATGATTAGTCAGTCGCTTAATTCTGTGTCTGTTTCTGGCATAGGTAAATTTATTTTACTGGATATTTAGCTTGGAAATCCAAATATTGAATCGAGTACCTTTAAACCTCTCCTATTTAAATGTGACATTAAAAACAAGCAAACAAGTAATGGACAGTAAATCACTTCAAGAATTAAGCCTGTCCAGATAACATATCCATCAGAATAACAGGATCATGAGAATAAAGATTCAGATCATTAAAATTAAAGGTATAGATGAAGAAAAGTAATATATATTTATGTGCATAATAGCTATCTTTGAAATAAAAAAGATATTTGGTCATTGACAAAGGACAAAAATGTTGACAATGAAAACTAACAGTGCAACTATATAATTCGTCTTAATCTGTGCCAGAGAACACCAAGACATTTTTTTAAAGATTTATTTATTTATTTTAAGAGAGAGTGAGCGAGTGCGCGCATGCCCAAGCACAGGGGGGAGGTGCAGAGGGAGAGAGTCTCAAGCCGACTCCATGCTGAGCGCAGAGTCTGACGCTAAGTTCCATTTCTTTTTTTTTTTTTTAAATATTTTGTTTATTTATTTGAGAGAGAATGAGAGACAGAGAGCACGAGAGGGAAGAGGGTCAGAGGGAGAAGCAGACCCCCCAGCTGAGCAGGGAGCCCGATGTGGGACTCGATCCCGGGACTCCAGGATCATGACCTGAGCCGAAGGCAGTTGCTTAATCAACTGAGCCACCCAGGTGCCCGCTAAGTTCCATTTCAAAACCCTGAGATCACGACCTGAGCCGAAACCGAGTTGGATACTTAACTGCACCACCCAGGTGTCCCTAAGAAATTTTTTTACTAGTGATTCTGATATTATAGACTTTTATGTTAAAAAGAAAATTATACATAAAGCATATTGTATGGATTTATATTGTTTTGAAAAACTTCATAGAGGGATGCCTGCGTGACTCAGTCGGTTAAGCATCTGCCTTCGGCTAAGGTCATGATCCCAGGGTCCTGGGATCCAGCCCTGAGTTGGGCTCTCTGCTCAGCAGGGAGTCTGCTTATCCCTTTCCCTCTGTCCCTGTGTGTCCCCTCCCCCGCCTCGTGCTTTCTCTCTTCACTCTCAAATAAATAAAATCTTAAAAAAAACAAACAAAACTTCATAGAGAGCCAAGGGAGAACATTTTTAAAAATTGTTTCTTTAATACATGTATTTACAGCAAAACCACCAATTTCATTTTTTAAATTTTAATTCCAGTGTAGTTAACATACAGTATTACATTAATTTCAGGTGTACAATTTAGTGATTTCAACAATTCCATATATTACTCAGTGCTAATCAAGATAAAGGTACTCTTAATTACCTTCACCTGTTTCACCCATTCCCCCCCCCCCCCCCCGGGGGGGGCAACCGTCTGTTTGTTCTTTATAGTTGAGAGTCTGGGTTTTTTTCCTTTGTTCTTTTGTTTCTTAAATTCCACATATGAGTGAAATGATTTGCTATATGTCTTTCTCAGACTGACTTATTTCGCTTAGCATTATACCGTCTAGATCAGTCCATGTTGTTGCGAGTGGCAAGATTTCATTCTTTTTTTGACTGAATAATATTCCATTGTGTATATATACACCATATCTTCTTTATCCATTCATCTGTCAGTGGTCACTTGGGCTGCTCGCATTACTTGGCTATTGTAAATAATGCTGCAATAAACATAGGGGTGCATATATGTTTTCAAATTAGTATTTTTGTATTCTTTGGATAAATACCCAGGAGTGCAATTACTGGATCTTACGGTGGTTCTATTTTTAATTACTTTAACTTAAAACCAAGGCCTTAAATTTTTAAAATATAAACCTGATTGGACTTCTATACCTTTCTTGCGCTCATTGCATGGACTATAATTTCCAGTTTAAAAATTTTCATAAAGTGGAGTGATAACCTGGTGATACTTGTGAAGCAGCGTGGGACAGACTCTTAGGTTTTTTTTCCCCAGACCCTTAGATTTTAAGGCCTTGAAAGGCCTTGCCCACTTGAAATTCATTTTTAAAAAAGCAATGTGCTTTTCTTGAGTCTTTCCAAAGCACCTTAGTTTTCATAGAAACAACAGCCCTTTATTTTATACTCTTAATTATTGGTTTATATAGTATTTAAGTAAACTGTTTAATTATAGTGAATATGACAAACTGATGTGGGAGCAAGATGTATATGGAAGTGTACCAACCATTAACATTGATTATCCTGTGAATATAAAGTCTGCATATCTTTCCGAGAAAATGGAAAGTTTAAGAATGATATGGCAAGTTGGTTAATTGGAGATTAGTCTGGAGACCTTCTACTCTGTTGTATCTTAGTATGAGAGAGTTTCAAATTCTAAATACTGGCTTCTCTATTTTTGTATCTTTTTTTTTTAAACTCATGTCTGAGGATGAAATGTTTTAATACTGGTGATAATTGCTTACATATGCTGATATTTCTGTCTATGTTAACATTCTTATAGACGTGCATGTACATGTAACTGTGTACAAACATAACCCTAGAGACACATGTTGAATTGATTTTCCAATATATCCATTGTGTTTGAAAGCCACCTGCTTCTGCCTTAGCCATCTGCCACATAACCAGTCTAGTTTTCAAAGTAGGTTCTTGGCCTTTAAGCTAGATTCCTTTTTAAAATTCAGATTTGGCAAATATTATTTGTGCCTAATATATAAAAAGCATGGCTTTGATCTCATGATGGAAATGAACCCTGGGTGGAACAATCATGACATGTTGAACAGAAAGGTTCTCATTCCCTTCCTTTTTGGATTTACCAGTGTATGTCTTTTTCCCACAGAAAAATCTTTTTTTTTTTAAGATTTTATTTATTTATTTGACAGAGACAGAGAGTGAGAGCAGGAACACAAGCAGTGGGAGTGGGAGAGGGGGAGAGCAGGCTTCCCGCCGAGCAGGGAGCCTGATGTGGGACTCGATCCTAGGACCCTGGGATCATGACCTGAGCCGAAGGCAGACGCTTAACGACTGAGCCACTCAGGCGCCCTCCCACAGAAAAATCTAATTACACATCCAGTCTGCTGCAATATTTAAAATGTGTTCTTTTCTAAAAAGAAATATATGGGCACTTAATAAATATATGCCATATATAGTTGGTCAAATTATATCACTTAAAGGATCATCTTCAAATTCACAAAGGCCATTTTTTCTGTAAATGTTTTGTGATTTGAAAGTTATATAAAGTTAAATATTTTGAATTTGAAAGAAACATATTTAATGTAGAAAACATTGAAAATGCAGAAAGTAAAAGAAGGAAAGACCAAAAATAAGTATTGCCAGTAGTTTGGTGTGTGTTCTTAATATACTACTTACTTAAATATGAAAAACTATATAGGAGAAAATTTCAATTTAGTTCCGTTAAGATTATTTTTAAAATAAAACCAGAATCTTATTACTAAATGCATAATTTTATGTCTATTTTGATTCAAATTCTGTCTTGAGCATTTTTAGATATCCATATTCTTTTTTTTTTTTTTTAAAGATTTATTTATTTATTTTAGAGAGAGTGAGAGCGAGTTCGGGGGAGGCAGAGGGAGAGGGAGAGAGAAACTTAAGGAGACTCCCAAGTGAGGACAGAGCGTAGCATGGGGCTTGATCTCATGACCCTGAGATCATGACCGGAGCCAAAACCAAGAGTTGGATGCTTAACTGACTGAGTCACCCAGGCGCCCCCCCATAAATATTCTTTTATAGATTTTTACTGATTACATAATAACATGTTTTGTTGTAATACCATAATTTATGGTAACTATTTTTATATACTGAGTAGGAGATAGAGAAATGAAAGTATTTAAATTTCCATTGTAATTTCTTATGTAGGATAATATACGAAATACTTATTAATCAAGAGATATTTAGGAATGGTAGTAATGATAGTGATACCTATGTTCATTGTGTGCTTATTATGTGGCAGGCAGTATATTAAACACATTATACAGCAGCCCTATTTTTTTTTTCTTGATGAAGTAGCAGAGGCATAGAGAAAGTATGCCATGGTTTCAGAACTTAAATACTAAATGTAGGCCATTTACATTTTGATGAGTATGTTTTAGTAACTCCTGTGTTCTAGGCATTGTCTGATTCAAAAGCTGCTTTTACCTACCATACCAGATGGTCTCTCCATTTTAATATGCTGGACATTGGTCTGAGTATTTGGGAGGTCCAAGAATGTACTTTTACTTTCTGTACTTTAAAATGTAAACTTCATCTATATGGATAATATGATAGAAACAATCAGCTATTGGCACTAAATTTATGAAAATTCAGGGTTTAGCATTTCATACACAAGATAGTCTTATTTCAGATCCTTCTGAAATCCTTCAGATTTTTAAAAATGGCTACTACATAAGATTGTTTCTATTATACTTACTATTCACCTTTAAAGTTGTCCAGAGTATCTGAAAACTTTCTGATCCTAGACTCAGTGAACTTACAGTCTAGTTAGAGAAATAGCAAACAATATAAACCAGTATCTGGAGGCGCCTGGGTGGCTCAGTTGTTAAGCATCTGCCTTAGGCCCAGGTCATGATCCCAGCGTCCTAGAATGGAGCCTCCGTCAGGCTCCCTGCTGCTTCTCCCTCTCCAGCTCCCCCCTGCTTGCATTCCCTCTCTCCCTGTCTCTCTGTCAAATAAATAAATAAAATCTTAAAAAAAGGCAGTATCTATCTGTATGATAAGTGTATGGACAAGTTGAGAAGATGAAAGATCCTTTTGGTTTGAAGTGAATAGAAAGCTTAGGGAGTAGGAGGTGGCTGCATTGATTTGGATCTTGTAGGAGAAATAGGATTTAGATATGTGAGTACGTGGGGGTAGAAGAAAGGGTTATTTCAGAAAGGGGAATGAACAAGGAAAATAGAATTTATTGGCAGGATAGTTAATAGAGTGGTCAAAGAAACATGCGTGTCAGCTGCCTCAGGTCGTTTTTGGAATGAGAGTATAAACTTGTCTCTCTTTTTTCTCTCATATCATCTATTCAACGTACTTGACCAAACTTCTGAATGTCTGTTATATGCAAGATATTCTGATAAATGCTGTGGTGCACATTTTGGTACATAACACTTGATCCCAGTCTCTTAAGAGAATTAGCCAGAAAGAGAATATGTACAGATAGAAGAGCAAGTAATTTATGAATTTTTAAAAAAGATTTTATTTATTTATTTGAGAGAGAGAAAGAGAGAGAGAGAACACTCCTCCACGGGGGAGGGGCAGAGGGAGAAGCAGGCTCTCCGCTGAGCAGAGAGCCCAAAGCAGGGCTTGATCCTAGGACCCGGGATCATGAGCTGAAGGCAGAAGTTTAACTGACTGAGCCACCTAGGTGCCCCAGTAATTTATGAATTTTAATAAAGCACTTTAACATAAATTATCTCACTTGATCTTCTTAGTAATTTTATTAGATGGTAATGACGGTCCTTATTGTCATTAATTCACAAACTAGGAAGCATCAGTGATTTCAGGGTCACACAACTTGTAAGTAGGAGTGAAGCTTTTGATTTCTGTAGGCTAGTTCTCTTTCTGTAACACTCTGCTGCCTCCACAATATAATACAAGATAGAATGTGTTAAGTGCCACAAGCAACATAAAAACGTGTGTTTAGGGAAGGAGTAATTCTGTCCAGAGGAATCTGGGAAAGATTTGAAAGAAGGGCTTTAGGATGTTGGTGTGGGTAATGGGAAGTAAGGATCTCCTCTAAGTTAAAGACTCTTGGGAATAAAACGAATTTGTGTCTTCTTAGTAAACATATACTCTTTCAAGGTGTATGGACTTGAATGATATGGCCTGTCACATTTTGGCTGATGGGTTGAGAGAAGGCTTAGAACTGTACACAGGGCTTGTAAGAGGTGCCGCGTCTTAGCTTTGATATCCCTCCCAACATCTAGTAGGACACCATTTTGCATTCAAGTATCTCATGCAGAAATAGCATTTTAGGGTATTTTTTGAATAATGAGCAAATCCTCTTCTCTGTATCTTAAGTGTTGCATTCTTTGGAGTTTTAACCATAACCATACCACTCTTTTCACTCTTCTGTGAACTTAGGTGCTGTCATACTTTCAGCTTCTACCAAATACTGGTCTCCAACTGGACCAGTCCTGTGATCTTCAGAATTAGTTATCTCACTGTCTGTTGGTTATCTGCATAGGTAATTCAAACTCCTCATTTCCAAATTTAAATTCATCATCATCTCTCATAAACCTTTTTATCTTCTAGTATGTTTTCTGTCTTAGTTGTTTCCAAACTTGTGTGAATATGGAAGAAATCATTTAGGACACTAGTTGAAAATACAATTTTTATGCCCCACGCCCAGAATTTCTGATTTAGAAGGTCTGGTAGGGAGCCTAGAAAACCCTATTTTAAATCAAGGCCCCAGATGATTCTAGTGCAATCAGCCCATGAGTTTGAGAATCACTAGATCTGACTTTCTGGAGCCACCAGTCACCCACGTTGGCATATAATAACCTTAAGAGTTACTCTGGCACAGAATAACCTTAAGAGTTGTTCTGATCTCTTTCACTCCTCAATCACACAATCCCCAGATTTACCCCTGTTCTCCATTGCTAAGTTCGTGCCTTAGATTGGGCCTCCATCCATCTCATTGCCCTTTCAAATCCTTTCTCCATGCTGCATGTAGCCTGTGAGAGCTCCTAAAACACAAAGCAAATGATGCCATTTCCACTGCTTAAAAACCCTTCACTGACTCCACCATTATGTGAGGAGTAAAGAAAGTTCCTTAAAATGACATGCAAGGCCTTCCATGATTTAGCCTTTGTGCACTTATTTACCTCATGCCATTCCCTGCCTCATACAGAACATAGCACTTGTTTCCCACACTTTTTATTCTTCTAAAGGTTTCATATTTCCATATCATGGTTAATGCTTTTAGTCATTTAGTCAGCAAATATATATTATCTGATATGTGCTAGGCACTGTGGATATTATGATGAGCAAAACCAGATGTGATTCTTGCTTTCATGGAGTTTATAATCAGATGGGGATACATATTAAACAATCATTCAAAACAAGTCTAAATTTTCAACTGTGACAAGTGCTACTGGAGCCTATCATAGGGACATTTGACCTAGTTAAGGAAGTCAGGGTATGACTTTCCTGAGGAAGTGAAAGAGATTGAAAGGATAAACTGAGGTTTATCTGAATGAGGTAGCTGAGCTGCAGGTGTAAAGGCCCTAAGAAGGGAAGAGTTTTGCTGCATATGAAGGATAGAATGGCAGGTGTATGTACTTGGCGTGTGTGCATGCATGCAAGTGCATACTGGTTAAGGCTGGAGAGATAGGTGCAGTTCATACAGAGGTTTGCAGACAAGGTTAAGCAGGTTTTCTCAACCTACAAGGATGAGTAGCATCAAAGAATTTTAAGCAAGACTTGGGGGCAGGGAGAGTGCAGTATGAACTTTGTGATTAGAGACTAACACTGTGCTTATAGCATGGAGAGTGGATTGGAGTAGATTTAGATGGAATGCAGGTAGATGAGCCAGCAGGCTATTATAGCAGTCCAGGTGAGAGAGGACAGTAATTTAGATCAAGGAATTGATGGTAGAAGTGAAGACAAGAGTTACGTGAGGACAGGGTATTTTATTCATATTCCCTATGCCTAATACTTCTGCCCTTGGTTTATCTGTTCAGTGAATTAGTAGTAAATAGACATGGGAGCAAGAAAGGAGATCTAATTAGTGAGTTTGAGAATGTACATGGCTAAATCTTTGAAACGGAGTAAGATTTCATTCAGTCATTCATCAATATTTATTAAATAATATGTATTAGGCAATGTTCTAGGTAGTTCAGATACATCAGGGAACAAAACTGGCAGAGATTTCTGCCCTATGGAGTTTTCTTTGTATTGAAGGAGATAACGTATAATTCATTTATTACATTTGTTGTATGTTATGTTGTGAGATGATAAGTATTATGGAAAAAAAAATAAAATGAGATAACAGAGATCAAGAGTGTGTATGGAGGGGAGGTGAGTTGCAGTTGTAAAGTGGGATGATAAGGGTAGGCCTCATCGAGAAGGTAACATTTGAGTGAAGACTTGAGGAGAGAAGGAGTTAGTCATGTGGCGGGCTATCTGGGCAATAAGTATTCAAGGCAGATGAAGTGACCCTAGGGTGGGAGCCTGCCTGAATGTTAAAGGAATGGCAAGGAGGCCAGTGTGAAAAAGCTGAGTGAGCCTGGCACCGTATTAAGAGATAGTTCAGAGAAGTCACAGATGGCCAGATCAGGTAGAGTTTCATAGATATTGTAAGGACTGAATGAGATGCAGAGCCATTGGATGTTTTGAGCTAAGAGTGATATAATAATCTGACTTTTTAAAAAAAGATTTTATTTATTTATTAGAGCGAGAGCACAAGCTGGGGGAGCAGCAGGCAGAGGGAGAAGCAGACTCCCCACTGAGCAGGGAGCCTGATGTGGGACTCGATCCCAGGACCCCAGGATCATGACCTGAGCTGAAGGCAGACACTTAACTGCCTGAGCCACCCAGGTGCCTCCATCTGACTTATTTTTTAAAGAATCACTCCGACTACCATGTGAATAGACTGCAGGGAGTCTAGGGTAGAAGGAGAATGGTTAGGAGTCTGTTGTAGAATCTAGGCAAGAAATTATGACGGCTGAAACCAGGGTCTTAGCAGCCTTAAATAGAGCAGTCAGATCAAAGCAAGAGAATAACAATGATCAGTTTGAAGGTCCTGAATAGGATTCCTTAGAAGGCAAGTGGAGTTGATTAGCAAGAGAGGGGTTCTCTATGAAGAAAGGAATAATGAGCGTTGATGTAAATTTTATGCAAGAGCATAAAATATCTTAGAAAAACTATTAAGTTATTGTAATGGAAGACCCAGTGAAAGAATAAAAGCTTATGATGGCTATGGAATGTGTGTTTTCATGACTATAGGCTAGAGATAGGCCATATTTTGAAGCAATGGTAACATTCATAGTGGTCCTGAAGTCAAGTATACATTTTATGGTATAAATTGAGATTATTTAAGTAAATGCTTTGAAATTTTAATGTAGTATGTAAGTGTGCCTCAGTATTAGGATACTGTTAATGTTTAAAAATAAAGTGATAACATAAGGGAAGAAATGGACAGTAGAATTAGGGGAGAAAGGAGGACTTCAAATTCAGAATAGTTTGGTTACCTCAAGTTTTTACATATAATCATTGTTTTGTGGTGAGTCAAACTTTGAAACACTCAGATTACTTGTAAGATTATTAAGTCAGATTTTATACTTCATCCTCAAATTGAAGAGTAGTAAATAATTATTGCCTTAAAATTTCCTTGATTATAATGGAAAACAATTTAAGAAGAAAAAGGCTTCTGTCCTGGATTTGCCATTTACTAGCTGAGTGATTTTAAACAAGCTTGTTACTTAACTATCTGATTTTTATTTTATTATTATTATTTTTTAAAGATTTTATTTACTTGAGAGAGAGTGTGAGAGCAGGGGTAGGGGAGGGGCAGAGGGAGAGGGAGCAGCAGACTCCCCACTGAGCAGGGATCCTGCTGTGGGGCTCGATCCCATGATCCTGGGATCATGACCTGAGCTGAAGGCAGATGCTTAACTGACTGAGCCACCCAGGTACCCCAGCTATCTGAATTTTAGTGCTCTTGCCAACTTTGTTCTTTGAATATATGATGAAGAATATGAAAAATTGTACAGATGAAAGTGCAAACCTGGGTGAGTGCACCAAAAGCTTCCATGGTGATGTCTCCATTTATGTGCTCTTCTTTTATATGTTACTAAAACACTGTGGGATCAGAAACAGTTTTTTGCTATTGTTTGTTTTTCATACATTTGCTCAGTAAATGTTTATGAGTATTTGACCTAAAACATTGTTTTGGTCAGTGCTCTACAAACTTTTTCTGTCAATAGTGATAGTAAGTATTTTTGACCATCTGGTCTCTCTTGTAGCTCTGCATTGTAGCATGAAAGCAGTCACCCACAATATGTAAATGCATACCTGGGTTTGGCTGTGGTGAACAGTGTCTGGGCTGTGGCCCATACTTTGTCCACCCCGGTTTTAGGGGGTGAGAATATAAGAGTGAATAAAACAAATAAAGACTATTTGTCTTCATGGAGTTTACTGTATAGTAAGAGGAGTAACATGTAAATAAAAGTTATCCCCTACTTTTCAAAAAGTTCACATTAAACTTTTGCTTTTATGAAAGACCTACGTTAGTGCTTGTTTTGGCTAACTGAAAAAAATCTGAAGAGGAATTTTGCTTTTACAAAAAAAGGTGAAAAGTGACAGTGGCATTCAGTGTTTGTTTTGCAGCGGGCAGTTACAGAGGGCACACCCCTAGCAGTAAAAGTAGCACTGCCAAGCTCCTTTCCTGGTAACTACACTCAGCATCTCAGCATCAAGCTCTCATAGCTTTGAACTGTGAGCATCTGTGCTTGATCTCAATTTATTTTGTGCATCTGTTACCAAGATATGTCCTAGGGTATCACAAAAGCCTAAGAGAGGTTACTTTTTGAGTCTGGGGGGATCAAAAATTTTTTCATATAAATTAATGGTAATTGCTTCTTTTCCTTACGCCATTTCAGCTTTCAGAAATTTTCATATGAATGCTGTATTTTGGAAAGTGTGAGAAATCTATATAAAATATGACAGTTGTGAAGGGACATGAATTCTAGGGCAGGAAATTTTAAGCACCTCCTTGATATGTGGGCACATATCTGAAGGATGGGAGGAAACCAAGAGATACCTGGCTAAGGAGCAGGCTGGGCAGAGGGAAGAGCAAAGGGAAAGGTTCCAAAAGCCTCTATTATAAAGAAATTTTACTGAAATTGGTTTTTCTTGGCATTGTTAAGGGGAGAGGATGATAATGCCCATCAAGGCCATAAGTCATAACCTCTTGTTTATGCATGCCAGATAGGTGAGGAACAATACTTAGAACAGTTCTTACTAATGAGGATTTGAGTTATGTGTATTAAATTTATGTTGTATGGTTTATATGTTAATGCTTTTCACATTGTGAAAAATTCAACTGGGTAAAATTTAAAGATCTTACTGGCTTTATTCAACAATTCATAACTTGGGCAGCATCCCTTATAGGAAACTTAGGAGCTCTGAAGAGCTGTACAAAGTTTCATAGACAGAAAGGACCAGATACAAGGAAGTTTCACTAGGCAAAAATCAGATTGATATTGCTGTGTTTAGTTTCCCTGCAGGGAGTCTCAGGAGTTATCAGGCAGATTACCTAACTAATAGTGATCGGGTAATCCCTGATTTGTTGGTTTAAGAGTACCTTTCTGGGAGAGGTGAAACCGTAAATAGATTCTCAGTTTGATAACGTGGGGCTTAGTAGAAGTGACTCCATTTTTAGCCAGTTGTCTTGTTTTTAACAATCTTAGATCCTTTTATGTAGCTTTTAGAATAGTCATGTCAGTTGCCTGTTCTAAGGCATAGTTTCAGGTACCTTTTCTCCCAAAGTGTATTTGTCCACTTTTTCACATTCTATTTATGTACATACTTAATACTATTCAGACACATTTCTAAATACGGAAATTGAAGTTGTCTTTTTCATTAAATGGGACATTTCTTTATGCTGAAGACTTTTTATTCCACCAATAACTATCTCTTAAGTGTGCCTCAGTTGGAGATTAGCACTTTGAGAGTTATGAGAGCTACATATAAATTGTGTTACAGCCTTATTCTCAAAGACCTTACAGTCTTGGGGGGTGGCAAGATTTATGATTTATGTAAGTGGCAACTAAAGAAGCAGTGCGATGTGGTGTAATCAAGTCCAGAAGTCAGGGGCCTGTGGTTTTAGATTCTGAGAATGACTTGTTTCTGTTATTAAATATCAGTGTGACCTTAAACAAATTAAATTCCATAGGTTTCATTTCCTTCATTTTTCAGATGAGGTCATTACTTCTAATTTGAAAATGCCACAAATTAAACTTGTACTTCCCAGTATTTTTCATGGTACACATAGAAAATTAAAATATCTGTCCAGCACAGCAGGGTAAAGTGATGACATGTTCAGAGCCAGGGTAGTTGATCCAGTCACTCTAGGCTCCACTTGACCACCAGGAGGTCTGAGGTGATTAGTATCTACAGCATAATTGTAACCCATCCTTGTGGTTAAAAGCTTCAATAGAGAGAACAATATAAAATCAGATGTTACTGAATTAAGGGCAGTAGAAGTTCAGAGAAGGGGGAGCTAAGTATGGGGTCATGTTACCGACAGGGACTTCATAGAGCATGTGCTCCTTGGAGGATGTCTTAGGAGTATGAGGCACAGTAAGTATAGATCTTCTCCATCCTAAGACAACACAATACCTGCAAATTTCAAGTTTCAAAATAGCTGAGATGTGCTTATTTGTTTGCTTATGAGAGAGAGAGAGTTTGCGCATGGGAGGTGAGGTGGGAGGGAGAGAGAATCCCAGGCAGGCTCCATGCCCAGAGCGGAGCTCAACATGGGGCTTGATCTCACGACCCTGAGATCATGACCTGAGTCGAAATCAAGAGTCGGATGCTTAACTGACTGAGCCATCCAGGTGCCCTGAGATGTACTTTATAGTTTTCTCCTTCTTGGAGAAAAACGAAACAAAACAAAACCTCAATTGTGAGTCTCTGGAGGGGTAGGAACGTGTATTATTTATCTTTATTTCCTACCTAGAACCCTAATCCTAACCAGTGTGAGGACTGGTAAAACATTTAGAGGAAGTAATGAGAGAAGATTGGAAGAGTGCATAATTATGTATAGCTGATTTTTAAAATCTCTGTTTAGGGCAGAGGGCTTTGATTTAGTATTATAAATGTGAAACTAAATAATTTGGATGATGTGATTGGAAATAGGGAGCCCTCAGTATGGATTTTTGAAAGGTGGTTTGCATGTTGAAAATGTATTTTTTTAAATAGTTATGATCAAGATGGAATAAAATAGGAAAAAACAGCTAAGGTATCAGGGAGCTCAGCTGAGAAGTTATTGTCATGTAGTGTAAGCATCTACCAGCTTTATAATACAACATTCAGTTGTTTATTTCTATGGGAAAAGTCCTTTGAATGTCAGAAATGGTTTGTAGATTCCCAGACTGGCCCCCAAAATTCCATTCCTCCAAAATCTAGGTGAAATATTATACACTATTTCACAATTACAGTGGTAACTAAATAGTGAAATAATACTAATCAATAATACTAAAATAATCAATATTTAAAATATCCCTTATCTTATAAAACAGTAACAATAAATAAGTTTGTTTTTTTTGTTTTTTTTTTTGCTATTCTGGGAAAGAATAAGCTTAATTAAAGGGAAATGCGAAGGTAGATGCAAACTTTGGAAGCTAACGAAGGGAAAGTTCAAGGTTAGTCATCCTAGTTCTCTGTTAAGGTTACTATCACTTCAGAGCTCACTAGATCATTTTCCTGTTAATAGGTGAATTTAGAAAAATGAGTATTATCTTTATTAGGCTGCAGTTAGGGAAGTTTTGTGGGTTACTTACAGTATGGACAGAGAGAAGGAGAATTTTTTTGTAATGCTTGGCTGGATCTGGAAATTAAAGAGTAAAGGGTTGGGGCAGGCAGGTAGGGTGGAAAGGGGAAGTAGCATTACTCTTCCTGGTAATCCCCTCTGTTTGGTGGCTAAGAGCCCAAGTGTTGTGATGATTTCACACTGAAAAGGCTGAACCAACCTGATAGAATCATGATTTCCAGATCTACATATGGATTTTCCATAAAACAGAATTGGATAGCTATGGGCAGAGGACAAGGGAAAGGCACTGCCTGTCACCTTTCCCCATACTGGAGGGCCTGTGTAGCACTGCCCCAGGTGCTTTTTCTGCCTCTAGGCTGGCACATCAGGAGCAGAAGCAGCTTCAGGCTGTTTTCCTGGGCCCATATCTCCACAAGGTGGAATCGGGGCTGGGAATGCCCAGAAGGACTTCTCACCAAGGCCAACACTTGGCAGAGGCACAGAGAGCTCAGTGCCTGCTGCTTTCTGGAGTCCATCTTTGAATTAGCTCTCAAAAACCCCATTCTTGGGGCGCCTGGGTGGCTCAGTTGGTTAAGCGACTGCCTTCGGCTCAGGTCATGATCCTGGAGTCCCAGGATCGAGTCCCGCATCGGGCTCCCTGCTCAGCAGGGAGTCTGCTTCTCCCTCTGACCCTCCCCCTCTCATGCTCTCTCTCTCTCTCTCTCATTCTCTCTCTCAAATAAATAAATAAAATCTTTAAAAAAAAAAAAAAAAAAACCCATTCTTTCTCATTCTCAGTCTCATTCTTAAAATGATTAAGATAATATGTAGATTTAGAGTTTGAGGATTACCCAGGGTTTATAAATAAGGGACCCTGCCACCTTGGTTAATCACGACAGGATGGCATCCAGCTCTGTTAATATGAAAGGGAGATTTGTTTTGTTTTTTGTTTTAAGTAGACTCCACGTGGGGCTTGAACTCACAGCCCTGAGATCAAGACATGAGCTGAGATCAAGATTGGGATGCCTAACTGACTGAGCCACCCAGGCACTCCTGAAAGGGAGATCTCTAAGATTGAATTAGTTGAGCTATGAGCAAAACCTGAAAGCTCAGAAGTACTGTTCTCCCAGTGGGGAAGAAATGAGGTGGTGGGAGGGGTAGTTCCTATTGCTGACCACCAGGTGGTGCCCCTAGGCCAAGATCAGCAGGTGGAAGTGAGGTGATGACTGTCCTATGGACAGGACATTAATAAATATGGGATTATGACTTGAGAAGTAACTAGCACAGGAGATCATTAGGATATGAGCTGGATTAAGTACAGTGACTATGATGTAGTCATAGTGTAAGTATGCCCTTTGTAAATATTGAACTGAAATGATAACTATGGAAATGAATAGATAATATAGAAGACTAAGTAAGACTTAATGACTGTTAGAATTTTAAAAACTTAAAGGTAAACAAAATTTAAAACCTAAAGATTTGCTTGGGAGAAGTAGATAATGTCCATTTTCCACAAAATAGCTGAAAAATTATAATTTTTGATGAACACCAATAGAGATCTCTGTTTTCTGTATATTTAGGGTCAGGTAGGTGACACTGTCAAGGGAATATTTTTTCTTGTCAAGGGAATAATATGAGTTTGGAAAAGTAGGAATAATCCAGAGATGGAGATATATTTTGGCTTTTTAGTTGTTTTCTGTTAAAGGTACTTTATAGAACAAAACTTGGTTGCCAAAATAAGTAACCTTTAGTTTTACTGACCCTAGTTCAGAGGTCCAGAATGTGTGTTTCTTTTAATATAGTATATTTATGTAGTGGTCCAAGAGGTATTTTGATTATCCTTAATGATCTTATATTGACATTTAATATGGTTGTCATAAGGGTGAAATTGAAGGTATATCTAGGATGTTCTTGAACTTGGTGAATTTGTTTTGCAGAGTTACCATAAGGATGCTTCTAAAGTGTTTTTTTTTATATTTTTAAAAATATGAGTTACATTCCTCTGTTTGGAACAGCAGCTTTTGTGATGAAGGCTCAACATAAAACAATGTTGAGTTCACGCTTTAAGTTAGATATAACCTCCATTTCTTTTACATTATAAAACAGATACATACTTCAGAGTAATTAGACCTCTAAAGGAATATAATATGTGACCTCACTTCTGCTTTTCCCTTTTATTCACAAGGGATTTGGGTACTTTATCAGTAGCTTTGAATCTTAGTTGTGGGGGGAATTTTGGCAACCAGTGTCCCACTACTCTTTTGTTTATCCATAACACTGTTAAACTGTCTTCCCTTGTGACTGTTAGTTTCCAAAGACTCATAGGTAGATAAATAGATAATCTAAACAGAAGGACAGACCAGGATCATGTATTATATAAGGTAATCACTAGAACAGATTGATTTTTTTTTTTCTTTTTCAGAGATCAGAGTACAACATTTTATCTCAAGCAAGATAGGCAACTTTGGCAGGTTAGCACAATGTTGGGCTTAGTAAGTATTTGTTAAAAATTGATTTATTTTGAGTGCACTCGGTGGCTCATAGGGGAAGATGGCGGCTGCTCCTTTGGAGGAGAGGGATTGAGAGGGGTGGAGGGAAGAGGCCAGGGGGAGAGACATTCCTGACAGTGAAGACAAACCCTTCGCTCACCATTCATTAGGAGCTCTGCTCAGCGCTGGAGGTGTGGTAGGACTAATACATCACCATGGCTACAGAAATTGGTTCTCCTCCCCGTTTTTTCCATATGCCAAGGTTCTAACACCAAGCACCTCGACAACTATTTTATAAACTACCTGATTTTGCACAGCAGCAAGCAATGCAGCAGCTTACCTTTGATGGAAAACGGATGAGAAAAGCAGTAAACTGAAAAACCATAGAGTATAATCCATCTGTAATTAAGTATTTGGAGAATAGAATATGGCAAAGAGACCAGAGAGATATGTGGGCAATTCAGCCTGATGCAGGTTATTATAGTGATTTGGTCCCACCTGTAGGGATGTTGTATAATCATATGAATGCAGTAACAGAATTTGTTAGAACATCAACAAATAAAGTGTCCAGTATTTGTTGTTAGGTGGACTCCAGAAGGAAGACGGTTGGTCACTGGAGCTTCTAGTGGAGAGTTCACCTTGTGGAATGGACTCACCTTCAGTTTTGAAACAATATTACAGGCTCATGATAGCCCAGTGAGGGCCATGACTTGGTCACATAATGACATGTGGATGTTGACAGCAGACCATGGAGGATATGTGAAATATTGGCAGTCGAACATGAACAATGTCAAGATGTTCCAGGCACGAAAGGAGGCGATTAGAGAGGCCAGGTTTATACACAGTATACCATTTTCTGTAGTCCCTATTGTCATGGTTAAATTACTCTCTAAGTGTATTCTGGGTGCAGAGATGCATGGGCTCTGTCAGATTCTGGGATACTTTCTGCACCCTATAAACACAATATTTTTCTTTGTTTTCACACACTCACCATTTCGCTGGCACTTTTCTGAAGTAGTGTTGTCCGGGTATCAGCCTTTGCAATATGTTAGAGATGTATTGTCTGCTGCATTTTGCACTGGTTTTCTCTTTTCATTTATGGTTAATAATGTGTATACGTTATTCCTTTTTATTACCTACTGTGTAAGACAAGACTCTTTCATTCCGAATTTGCGTGTCATCCTTGCGCAGGGGCCATGCTAATCTTCTCTGTATCGTTCCAATTTTAGTATATGTGCTGCCGAAGCGAGCACTCATTCCGAATAAAGAATTCAGTCTTTAATTATTAAAAAAAATTTTGAGGGGCGCCTGGGTGGCTCAGTCGTTAAGCGTCTGCCTTCGGCTCAGGTCATGGTCCCAGAGTCCTGGGATCGAGCCCCGCATTGGGCTCCCTGCTTGGCGGGAAGCCTGCTTCTCCCTCTCCCACTCTCCCTGCTTGTGTTCCCTCTCTCGCTGTGTCTCTCTGTCAAATAAATAAATAAATAAATAAAAATTAAAAAAAAAAAGTTTAAAAAAAATTTTTAAAAAAATTTTGACTTATTTTGATACTATATCATTATGACCTCTATGGTCTTGTCAGTCAGTAGAAGCAGACTAGATTTCACTTTGGAGCTTTTATACTTCAGGGTTACAATATGTATTTGCATTGATTTGTGTCTCTTATTTTATATATAGATGGACTTTGAAAATACCCTCTTCCTAAATAGAATCATTTTAGATATATAGAAGATGTTTGATTTTAAAAATTAATCTTGGGGCACCTGGGTGACTCAGTTGGTTAAACGTCCCACTCTTGATTTTGGCTCAGGTCGTGATCTTAGGGTTGTGAGATCAGGCCTTGTGTTGGGCTCCACGCTAGGCGTGGAGTCTGCTTAAGATTCTCTCTCTCCCTCTGCCCCTCCCCCCCCTTAAAAAAATTAATCTTATGACAAGTCTTTCTGTAAAAAGAGTTAGCAAGTATTTATTGGTTAATGTATTAGAATATTCATACCTCCAGCCAAAGATCAAGTCAAGTATCAAGAACTGACAAATACATTTTATTTTATCATAGTAACATCTAACTGGAATAAGGAGCCCTGACTCACATTTCAAAGTTGTAATAATGAGGAAGTTAAGAATTTAGAAACTTCCAGTTACAAAATGAGTCCCTTGCAACACAAATGATTTTCAGCCAGTAGATCTGGCTGTTTCCAAGTGATTAGCTAGCAAACACTCAGACTGCTAAGCTTTAGGGACAATCCTAATGAAACTCATTTTACAGGCCCAGGGTGTTAAAACCTGCTTGAGGTTATAGAGCTAATTATGAATGATACCAGGTCCAGATCCCTGGGTTCCCTCTGATTCTGTGTTTATTAGCATTCTTGCCTTTTTGTCCTGTTGATCATGTCAGAGAACTGAAGAATACCAGTTCTGTCAAGCAGGAGAAAGTTTTTTTTCTTTTTTCAGATAGTGGTAACTAGATCAGCTTGTTTGAATGAGGGCAGAAATCTAAGAGCAGGGACAAAGACTGATTTCATTCTGTCTGTTTGGTTTCTTATGCTATTACTTTTTTTTTTTTTTTTTAAAGATTTTATTTATTTATTTGACAGAGAGAGAGACAGCGAGAGAGGGAACACAAGCAGGGGGAGTGGGAGAGGGAGAAGCAGGCTCCCAAGGAGCAGGGAGCCCGATGCGGGACTCGATCCCAGGACCCTGAGATCATGACCTGAGCTGAAGGCAGACGCTTAACGACTGAGCCACCCAGGCGCCCCTCTTATGCTATTACTTTTAAATAATTCTTGTCTTCTTTTTCAGATGAGTAGCAATGGAAATAAAATACTGTAATGATTCCTTAGACTTACTTCAATACCATTCATCATTAAAATATGAGCAGTGACTTTCTAGATTCTTACATATCTAAACAAAATAATAAGAAAATGGAGTAATTATTTACAGGGTCTAAGATAAGGCCTCTTCTATTTACTGAGGTAACCAGTTAAATATACAGTCTCTGTGGAGCTATTTCTGCATTATGAGGTTGAGGGTGAGGTGGAAGAGAGCTCATAATTGTAGTCTCACACTGACCACAAAATATAGTTGGAGAATTATAGTTAAGAAAGGGGGATGAAGGTGAGAATCATCCCTCTGTCATCTTCTTATTGCCCTAAGATAACCAAGAAACCTGCCCTGAGAATACTGAATTTTAGTGACTCATTCAATAATTGAGAATCTTTTCCATGTAGTTGGTAGTGATCTTTGCAAGGATGTTTTGTGGAGGTGAATTTGTTTTAATATTATTATGTGGGATCATACTCAGCTTATCTTGTATCTAAGGTATGTAAGATCTTGTTTATGTATATAATGTAGTTTACATTGCATGTCAGTTTTTTGAGGTAGTTCTGATCTCCCTTTTCTTAAATTTAATTTTTAATTTTTTACAAATGAAGTAATTAGGGCTTAGGGAAAATTTTAAACTTACTTAAGACCAGAGAGCTAGTACCTGGCTGAGTCTTAATTTTTTGTGCTCATTCCACTATAGCACAGATGCCTCAATATTGTACATTTTTATCATGTACTTAGTGTGAGAAGTGTAATATAAAGGCAGAGGGTATAGAAGATCTTACAAGAATCTAGACTGCCAAAAAATTGGTAACCTGTTATCTAGATGCCTACATCCAAGGAGACTAATTTTCCTGAAACACCTAAGGAAAAAAATTAAACAGGTGGTCTTAGCAATTAAAGTAAGATATGAAGTCCAATAATTAACTCTTATAGTAGAAATGAATAAAGTAGAAATTTAGATAAAAGAGTAGAAGTTTCCTATTGCTTTCCACATCCACTGTCAAAGGCCACAGTGAAATTTCTGGAAGTCCAGAAGCCAACAGTCTTAACCTCCAAAAGGTGCTTTAAAGTAGGAAATGCAAGGATATTTATCTTTGCTTCAGGTAATTTGGCAGGTAACCCGATGGTAGCAATGGTTCTTTTTTAAACATTTATTATGATTATTATTTAAGAAGTGCCAAGACGGGGCTCGAACTCAACAACCCTGAGATCAAGACTGGAATTGAGATCAAGAGTTGGATGCTTAACCGATTGAGCCACCTAGGTGCTTCAGCAGTAATTCTTTTTTTTTTTTTGAAGATTTTATTTATTTGACAGAGAGACAGCAAGAGAGGGAACACAAGCAGGGGCAGTGGGAGAGGGAGAAGCAGGATCATGACCTGAGCTGAAGGCGGACTCTCAGCGACTGAGCCACCCAGGCGCCCCGGCAACGATTCTTTTTAATTCTGTGCTTTTAGGGTTGTTTCCCCCCTACCAAGTTGCTACAGCTATCTGAGGGGTAAGACAAGAATTCTGGAGCATTGTCCTTTTTTTTTTTAAAGATTTTATTTATTTATTTGACAGAGAGATAGCGAGGGGGAACACAAGCAGGGGGAGTGGGAGAGGGAGAAGCAGGCTTCCCGCCGAGCAGGGAGCCCGATGCGGGGCTCGATCCCAGGACCCTGGGATCATGACCTGAGCCGAAGGCAGACGCTTAACGACTGAGCCACCCAGGCGCCCTGGAGCATTGTCCTAAAGGAAGTTCCACTTACCTTTTTGAGACTTCGATTAACACAGTATCTTAGGTTGGAAGGGACTTCTGTAGTCATTTTATTCAGCTCTGTCATATTCTCCCCAAGTGGTTCTCTGGCCTCAGAATCTCCCAAAGAAGTCCATTCTACTATGGATTCCTCTGTTAGACAAATCTAACCTATTAAACTGAAATCTATATTAAATTGTATTTCTCCAGTTAGGGCCAGTCAGAGTAAGTATATAGTGTCTTTGCAGGCAGGGATTTCTTTCAAAATATGTTTCTGAAAAATCCCTTTTCTAGGTGAATAATCCCTAATCCTTGGGGCTCCCCCCTTCCTCCCTTCCTTGATTTTATTTATTTATTTGACACAGAGACAGAGAGTTCGAGTGCACAAGCAGGGAGAGCGGCAGGCAGGGGGAGAGGGAGAAGCAGGCTCCGCAAGAAGCAGGGAGCCCAATGCAGGGCTCGATCCCAGGACCCTGGGATCATGACCTGAATGGAAGGCAGATGCTTAACTGAGTGAGCCACCCAGTGCCCTGGATATTCTTTTTTTATTTTTTAATTCAAATATTTATTGATCCAAGCATTCTAAGTGCTAGAATGCAATAGTGAATCCTTAGTATAAACGCTGTACTGTGAAATATTACTGTCTCTTATTTATTTATTTATTTAAAAATATTTTATTTATTTGACAGAGAGAGAGACAGCAAGAGAGGGAACACAAGCAGGGGGAGTGGGAGAGGGAGAAGCAGGCTTCCGCTAAGCAGGGAGCCCGATGTGGGGCTCGATCCCAGGACCCTGGGATCATGACCTGAGCCGAAGGCAGACACTTAAGCGACTGAGCCACCCAGGCGCCCCTACTATCTCTGTTTTATAAGTGAGGAAAACAGAAGAGTGTGGTTGAAGTGACTTACCAAGTTCTCACAACTGGTTAGAAGTTTACTGGATATCAGAACCATGCCTTTCTAGCTCCAGAAGTCATGCTTTTGACCACTATTCTGTTGTTGCGGGTCTTGCCAAGAATAATCTCATAGCAATCGATATAGTCTAGAATAGATAGCTCAAGGAGAAGGTTGGCCTAAAGAGTGGCTTAAAAATACTTTCTAGCTATGAGATTCAGAGGATTCTTGGGATACTAAATGAATTGGGAGCCTCCCGGGACTCCACTGGAAAACTACACAGCAGGTAGATTCTTGACAATCACAGATCTAAATTTGTGGTTTCAGCAATTCACTAAGGACCCCAGAGGTCCATGACAAATATGGAATGCTTCACAAATTTGAGTATCATCCTTGTGCACGGGCCATGCTAATCAATTCTATTGTTCCATTTTTGTATATATGCTGCTGAAGCAAGCACTGGAGTCTTCTTCCATTATCATAGTTTTGAGTACTTAATCATACTGGTCCATCAACTTTTTTTTTTTTTTTTAAGATTTTATTTATTTATTTGAGAGAGAGTGAGAGAGAGTGCACGAGGGGGGTAGGGTCAGAGGGAGAAGCAGACTCCCCACTGAGCAGGGAGTCCGATGCGGGACTCGATCCCGGGACTCCAGGATCATGACCTGAGCCAAAGGCAGTCGCTTAACCAACTGAGCCACCCAGGCACCCTGGTCCATCAACTCTTGATTATTCCAGTTCTTCAGTATTCCTCTTAAATTATGGTCTCTAGAACAGAACATAATACCCAGATATGGATATAGCAGGAACTAGAGCTGAGCTATTACTTTCCTAATTCTAAGGTACTGTTTGGTTCTTTTAATGTACACAGCTCCATTTTGAAATTGTTTTTCCTTTTTGCAATCTGACTTATTTTTCGTATCTTTAATTTTCATTTGGTGAAATTCAATTGAATTTTTTATAGATAGTGACTTAAACATGACAGATGCTTAGTAGTTTTGAGAATGTTTGAAAAGAAGATTTCTCTGAAGAACTTACCTCTTGTTTCTAAAATATTTGCTTTTAAGAGTGAGATGCTTTCAAATTATATCTTCTTTTAATGTGGTGTTAAAGGTGGGAAATGTCACTTAATATTTCCTACCTTCAGCACCTGATTTTCCTTACTTTATATTTGTAGTATTATTTAATGTATGGACATGTTCAAATCAGAATAATTAAAAGTTTTGTGGCATGTTTAAGAATCTAGTAATGTATTATACTTAGATCTTCAGGAGCTTTTGTTTTTAAATCATTGCTCAATTCTTTTTGTTTTTGTTTTAATTTTTTTAAAGTAGGCTCCATGCCCATGGTGGAGCCCGACATGGGGCTTGAACTCACGACCCTGAAATCAAGACCTGAGCTGAGATCAAGAGTCGGATGCTTAACCGACTGAGCCACCCAGGCGCCCCAACATTGTCTTCTTTAATGTCTGTTTGGTGATACTTGAAGTCCAAAGAGGTTTTGTCTTCAAAACAGAACAGTAATTCCCAGCTCAAAATAATAGAAATTTCAGCCTACTGAGGTAAAAGTCATCTCTGGGATTGCAATAATGTCTGTCAGGAAATCACATGTGATGACAGGGGAGTAGTCTAGGTCTGTAGGAGACAAAGAGGAAGAAATTCTTGTTACCCATTTATTTCCTCTTAGGGGAGGGTAAGATAGCAAATGTTGCTTATCCATCATATTTGTGATATCATGATCTTACATTTCACAGAGATTTTTTATTAAAAATAGTATTGACACTTTCATTGAGGCTGTTAGAAAAATTTGATCTTATAGTGCAAGTTGTAATCGGGAAAGCAGTATTTGACATTTGAATATTGCTTTCCTGGTTTGGATGTGAAATTTTTTAGTTGGAGAGAAATTCTCATATTTGATTTCTGAGCTAGAGTCTTAATCAGATGTTGACAATTTAATTTGAACATAAATCATTTTAGCAAATATCAGTAGCAGGGAATTCATTTCCTGGTTTACTTGGGAAGGATGTTACTAGGAAGCTTTAGTACCATGATTTCTAGAGGCCCTCTGCTGATACCCTCTGGTATTGCTGAGAGTAATGTTTGATGAAGTAACATGCTAATTCTTCTGTATTATACTAGTGATTCTTACAGCCTGCAGTGTATTTTAAACATAATTTTCTTGGTTAATACTAATATAATCCCAAAGTCTTATTTTTAATTACTAACCAGGTTATGGAACTAATTCTTTTGTTTTTATTGAAGTATAACTGACATACAATATCCTATTAGTTTCAGATGTACATTATAGTGATTTGCTATTTTCATACATTATGAAATGATCCCTAGTGATAAGTGTAGTTACCATCTGTCATATACAGAGTTATTACAATATTATTGGCTATATTCCCTATGCTGTACATTATGTCCCCATGACTTATTTATAACTGGAAGTTTGTACCTCTTAATCCCCTTCATCTATTTTGCCTCCCCCCACCACTCCCCCTCTGGTAACCAGCAGTTTGTTTCCTGTATCAGTGAGTCAATTTCTGTTTTGTTTTGTGTATTTTGTTTTTTAGATTCCACATATAAGTGAAATCATACGGTATTTGTCTTTCTCTGTCTGATTTATTTCATTTAGCATAATACCCACTGCGTCTATTCAGGTTGGTGCAAATGGTAAGATTCCATTCTATTTTATGGCTAATGCTCTGTTGTGTATATATACCATATCTTCTTTATCCATTCATCTATCCATGAACACTTAGGTTGCTTATGAATCTTGGCTTGTTGTAAATAATGCTTCAATGAGCATAGGGATGCATATACCTCTTCATACAATCCCAAAGTCTTATTTTTAATTACCAGCCAGGTTATGGAACTAACTCTTCATGAATGTTGGCCTAAATTCTGAACTTTGCAAAGATTCTTATGGTTAGTTAATAATAGGATTTTTACTTTGTTTAGGAAGGTTGTTTTGGTTTTAAGTAAGAGAAAGTTGAAAATGTACCTTGAAAACCTAATTTAATGTAAATGTGCTTGCCTTTTTACGATCCTAGATTGTAAAAGATCCTAGATATGGCAGCTTTCCAAAGACTCAATCTTTATTCCCTTGCCTTGCTTTTAGAATTTACTTATAACATGAACATCTTCTTTAATAACTTAAAGTATTTCCTATGTCTGCCTCTATTAAAGCATTTTGGGAGTATGCTCTAAATAGCATTATAATTGAAAAGCTGATTTCAAGGACAACAATATAATTTTAAACGTTAATTAAAATGGACCTTGGTATCTTCTTGGGATCACTTCCAATGTTAGTATTCTGAGGACTCCAGCTTAGCACTTTAAATGTAGGTAAATTTAGTCAAATTACATTTAATTTTTCAATTTAGGTTGGACAGATAATGAAAGATATCCTTATAGGTTCCTTTTTCTCTGTGGGTGTGTATGTGTGTATGTGTCCACACAGTTGTCACATGCATGGTAGACTTGTTGGAGAGCTGAATAATCCAAGAAGGTCTGTTTATTATTTTGATATTTTGAAAGCTTATTTGGGTGCCATTAATTTCTCATGATGAATATTTATTTATACATGGTTCATGATACAGTGATGATGAACATTTAATATCCACCTTGGATCCATAATCATATAGGTAGGTTCCCTGTGACCTAATATTTAAAAAAATAAAAGAAAAGAAAGGACATTAACTGTCTACAGTAGTGGCCTCCAAATTATTTTGCTCACCCACACCTTTAGCGTATCTCTAATATTTTTATGTTACAAATTGTGCACATATAATTGTTCCTATAAATTACATCCATCATATAACTTAAAAAATAAAAGGATGTGATAGTAATATAAATGGAAGTTACAATGTTTTCTTACCGCAGTCCATTGGATTGTCTTGCATACATACTGGGGTGCATGTATCCTCTATTTAGATCAAGATTAAAAGTTAGAATAATTTTCCTCTATAAAGAATTTTTGGATAATATGAAAATCATTTATATTTACCTTAGGAATGTGATGCTAACCACAATATAAGAACAGATTTTACAACAGAACTGTACAGTTTTGAGGTAGGCTGTCTTGGGAAGATCAGGCAAAAGCTGGAGAACCACACATCATGCATGTTGTAGGAAATATCTGTGACTCCATTGAGAGTCCGGCTGGACTAAACAACCTTTGGTACTCCTAAATTCTGTCACTGTAGGTAGGAATTCATAGGTGGAACATTTAAATTTGAAACACTGTAGGAAAGCTAGCCTGTGAATGAAGATCTGGAACAGGACTACACTGGGAAATTGTTCCACTTCTTCTTCCAGACCTTCTGCTCAGAACTTCTGCTGTTTTCTTTAGAAATTTGATGATTTCTGATTCTCAAGCCGTCTCCACATAGGAGAAAGTTTTAATGCCTCTTGTAAGCCGATAGCTTGACTATATGGGAGAGTAATATATAAGTAAGGAGTTCCAACAATGAACTTTATCAACAAACTTTTACTCTGCTTCTTTATACCAAATAAAAAGAGAAGCAAGGAGAAAGAGAATATGAAACAAGTTTAGAGTGAACAGTTATTTTAGTGTATAATATCTTAGATGACTTAGTAAATAAATTCCCTCTGAAAGATGTACTATTTAATTAAAAATAATTTGTTCTGCAGTATAATTGAATAGCTTCACTTTTTTAAGCTCAAAATTGTATCACCATAAAAACAAAAACTTTAGTATCCATACACCCCTTCCTTTTTTTTCTTTTTTCTTTTTGGTGAGGGGATGGTTTTGTGAAATCCAGTTAGCAAGGATAAGCCAGCAATAAACTTAACAGCCTTTTCACTATACTTGATTTGAGTAGTGTGCTACAGAGTACCTACTTAGGTTTCTCTGTTGTGGTGGTGGTTTTCTTCTCCCCTGAAACACCCTGTTCTCTCATTGTTCACATAGAGGCAGAAGCCCTTCTGCTCCAATGAGTCTAAGAGTCTCAAATGCTGGAATCGTGACTTGAGATTTTTTAAAATGGCTAATCCTGCATTTGTTGAGATTTCCCTCTCAGGACCACTTCTCTTTTTAAAATATGAAAACCACAGAATGAATGGCCATAAAAGTGAAAGAGAGTCCTAATTCTGATCTGTTTATTTCTGAGTGTTTCTTTATATGAATCTTAATAATGGAGTAGTACGTCACAGGAACTGAAGATTCGTATAACCTACCCCATATGGATGTTCTGTGGGAAATGTTTTCTGGAACTTTAGTGAAATACAAGGTTATAGAACATAATATAATCTTGGGGAGCATATGTTGTGTTTATTAATAAAAGTCTCATATGTTAAGCAGCTATGCAAATACACATCTAAATAACCACCTATTATAGTGTAGGAGTAGAATATCTTAAACATTGTTTTCTGGTATTAGCTCACCAGAGGCTTTCCAACAACATTGAACTTGTTTTCAACAATTGTAGATTGTTCAGGCCAGAACTATACATTCTTCAAGGTTAAAGAACAGTGTCCATGTTTTCTTTTGCTTGGAACTGTTGTCTGGTACAAAGATGCAAAACAGTTGAAGACAACAGTCTACCCACTTTGTTATTGAAACTGATGTTTGTGATTGGAAACATTTCTCTGATAAGCTTCTTTCCATTTTCCATTTTCCTTGGGTATCACACAGTGTCTTTACAAAATTTGTGATGAGTTACACCAAACATAGAATCAAATTAAGTTTAAGCAGATAAATACCTGTGAGGTTAATTTATTCTTCTTAGAAATGTTCCCTCAGAGGGCTTTCAATATAAGGTGATCTTGCTTAAGTTTCTTGGCAAAAAGATGGAATTCAGGCTATTTTCTGTTGTCAGAAGTTTAGCTTTGTGAGAATGGGAATAAAGAGTTTATGATCTGATTACAGCTCAGGAGACTTTAGGCCACAGTATAAATTACCTGCCTTGGGTCTACGTACTGGTTTGGGATGTATATCCCTTATTTTTTGCTCCTAGTTCTATGGCCTTATCTTTCGTTGCATTCAGGTGCAGAGATTTGTGGATTGGTACCAACATCTAAGACAAGCTTGACTTTTTTATCTTGTTTTCATCATTATAAGGATTTGTAACTCTAGTGTTTTACTAAATAAAGTCAATTGAATAAAAATTTTTCTTATTTAGAGGGGTCACGCTTTGTCACATATAGACTGCGTTTACTGAGTATTTTTTTCCTTTTAGTGGGATTTACCTAAAAATTAGGTAAAAAAGAATTAGCTACTGTTGAAACTGGCAAAAAAAAAAAAAAATCTTTGCAAGAGGAATTGATGTTTATATAAGGAAAAAACATTCCTCTGTGTCTCTCCTTTACTACAGCACACAACTACACTTTACTTCTGGTCACGAGATGTGTGGGTTCCTCCCCCCTGACACCAAGCACTTCTCTGCAATACCAGCTGGGTGTTCCACAATTTGATGCAATTCTGACCTTACCTGAGGATAGGTTCAGATCCCACAGATTAAGGGCACAGACCCACAGGACTGCCTCCCCTCCCCCTTCAGCTGCCATTGGCAAATCCAGGTTTTCACCTGTGCTTTGACCAGCTGGCTATAGATGAAATGATCCCACCACTCACCCCTTGGGTTCCATTAATTTGCTAGAGTGGCTTACAGAACTCAGGAAAATATTTTACTTACTAGATTTATTATAAAAGGATATAACTCTAGAATGGCCAAGAGATGCAAAGGGCAAGGTATATAGGAAGAGGTGCAGAGCTTCCATGCCCTCTAGGTATGTCTCCTTCCCAGAACCTCCATGTATTCACCAACCTGGAAGTTCTCAGAACCCCATAGTTAAGGCATTTTTGTGGGAGCTTCATTACATAGACATGATTGATTAGATCACTGGCCTGTGGTAATTGATCACAATCTCCAGTCCCTCCTTAACTCCTTGGAGGTGAGGGTGGGTGGGGCTGAAAATTCCAACTCTAATTACATGGTTGGTTCCCCTGGCAACCATCTCCCATCCTATGGTTAACTAGGGGCTTTCTTTAAGTCACCGCATTAACATAAAATCAGGTGTGGTTGAATGGGGGCTTGTTTTGAATAATATGTCCCCTTTATGCTCCAAAGCTATTTTAGGATCTAAGGACAAAAGACCAAATACTGTAACAAAAGATGCTCCCTTTGCTCTTAATGCTTAGGAAGTTCCAAGAGTTTGGGGAGCTATGAGCCAATAACTGGATAGAAGACCAAAGAATATTTATTACAAATCACATATTTATTACATATCATATGCTGAAAATGTCAAAGCCATCCTTTTTTGTATGATTGAATGTTTAAGTCTATATTTTTCTGTAGAGACTTTCTCTCTCCTTAAAGATTAGAGCCCTTGGGATTTTTCTTCCCCTTAGCTCTTACCATTCGTTGTTTGTAGCTTCACAATTCTGTATTGTCCTAGTACTGTTTTTTTGAAATCACAGCTGGAAAATCTGAAAAGCATTTTGACAAAGGAAGACTGAATCATGACCTTAGACCAACAATAAGCTACAGGAACAAATTAAGCTAAGAAATTAATATTATTTCAGGGGCACCTGGGTGGCTCAGTTGGTTAAGCGACTGTCTTGGCTCGTCATGATCCCAGAGTCCTGGGATCAAGTCCCGCATCAGGCTCCCTGCTGAGCCGGGAGCCTGCTTCTCCCTCTGCTGTTCTCTCTCTCTCTCTCTCTGTCAAATAAATAAATAAAATCTTAAAAAAAAAAAAGAAATTAATATTGTTTCAGATATATATTTTTGTCTTTAGTCTTTCAGAGAAGTGTGAAACCAAAAATTTAAAAGCCGTCTCTTTGCTTTTCAACACAATTAGAAGTATAAAACATTCTACTTGCTTATAAAGTTGCTTAAATTTTTTGTGAAGGAGTTTCTGTAGACTCATATACTACCATTCTTCAGATTCTTAGAGCTCTCACAAATGTTTTTTTTCACCATATCTAACCCAAGGAAAATTTATTTTAACCTTTATGTTTATCATTAAAACATCTATTTAAAAAAAGCCACTAATCAGGACTCTCTATATTGTTTCCTTTCTCAGGCAACAGTTTTTAAACTTTTAACTTTTTATACTGGAATTTATTTAAGTATTTTCTAAATAATACGCTTATGCCATTTGTTTCTGTTGTAGATATTATCTGTTGATTTCCTATATGAAGATGATGATTAAGCTCTCTTATCTTTCCTGCCCACATCTTATTAAAATTTTAAATTTTGATAAACTGTTTACATATGCCAATGTCAATATTTTTACATTGTTGGGGAATGGAAAATTTTCCTCTGTCCTTTGAGGTTCTTTTGGCTGGTACAAGAATTAAAGTGACATAAGACAGATTAAGAGGAGAAATCATATTTGATTATTTAAATAAGGTGGCTCCATAAGAATATGAGGCCCACAGGAAGTCAGGCAGTTGAGGCTTATATGCCATCCAGAACTAAGGAGAAGTGGGTAGGGGCCTGGGACTTCAAAGAAAAGGAAGACAATTCACAGGACGATGAAAAAGAGTAAATGTTTGGTAAACAGAAGTTCAGGTTTTACTGTAGTTACCTGTGGTGATAGCTCCCTTCCTGGAGCAGGTCTTCTCTCTAAGTTTTTTTAGGCATTTGGGGGGAAGGTTAAAGTTTCTTTGTGAGCCTCTGATTCTTAAAAATAATTAGCCTAGAATCATCCACATGCCAAAGATACACATTATGGGGTGGCGAATTTTGCTCTGTTCCAACAGCTTGAACCTTATAAGTACAATATGATTACATTTTCCTTTTTATACAGTTTTTGTTGTCTCTGGAGTTAATTGCTTCAATTTTGATTTTCTTTCTAGCTGTAATTGGGTCATTTCCAAGTTCTGAAAGAGCTGCAGATCTTCTGAATACTTTTAAAAACATCATGTGTTCTTCTCAGTTTCCTCTTCTTGTTGCCCCTGCTTCTCCAATTTGAATGGATTACTTTATTTTTTTAAAGATTTTATTTATTTATTTGACAGAGAGAGACAGAGCGAGAGCAGGAACACAAGCAGGGGCAGTGGGAGAGGGAGAAGCAGGCTTCCCGCTGAGCAGGGAGCCCGATGTGGGGCTCCATCCCAGGACCCTGGGATCATGACCTGAGCCGAAGGCAGACGCTCAACGACTGAGCCACCCAGGCGCCCCTGAATGGATTACGTTAAAAGACTGTTGCACACCTTTTGTTCTGGGACTCCCTTCATCTCTTAATAAATAACAGATTCCCTGTTTCTTTGATTTAATGTTGTCTTCTTTATTGCTTTATTCCTTTCTTTTCATGAAGCACATTCTCCAAGAGCCTTATAAAAAAGGATGCATAGGAGATAATTTTTTAGAAATTGTGCCCATTTCGGGGCTCCTCGGTGGCTCAGTTGTTTAAGTGTCTGACACTTGATTTTGGCTCAAGTCATGATCTCAGGGTCATGAGATCAAGCCCCATGTTGGGGCCTGCACTGAGTGTGGAGCCTGCTTAAGATTCTTTCCCTCTTCCTCTGCCCCCTCCCACTTGGGCACATCCATGCACACCCTCTCCCTCCACAAAGAAAAAAAAATTATGCCCCTTTTCAAAATTCCTTTATTTTACTCTAATACTTCATTTACTGTAATACTTCATTGACTTGGTGTGGAATTTTATGTTGGATAGAATTTCCTCATACAATTTTTAAGCATTGTGTCTTTATTTACTCATTGCTAGTATTGCTATTGAAAAATCTGATGCCATACTGATTCTTGATCCTTTGGATAGCATCTGTTTTTTTTCTCTAGAATTTTCAAAAGTCTTCTCTTTATTGTCCTGAGGTTTTACAAGTTGTTCCTTGGTGTGAGTCTTATTGGCATTTGTTGGGCTGGATACTTAGGGGTCCTTTTAATCTGGAAAACTCAAAGATTGGATCTTGAAACATTTGTTTTACAGAACTATTGATATATTAATTTTTATTCCATCAAAACCAAAAATTTATTTTCCCCACACCTCTCACTAACCTGCCAAGCACTTACCTGACTGGAGAAAAGCTGATTTTGTTTAAAAATTTTATTATGTAATATTTTATTCATACTAAAAAAACTTTATGTAAGCTGTGATGATACACAATAATAAACAAATGACCTATCAACTGACCAACAACTTAAGAATGGGAACATTACCATCACCATGCTCTTGGAGCCATATGTGATTCTCCTACTGTCCAAAATTTTGTATTTCATTCACTTTATTTTTTATTTTTTTTTATTTTTTAAAGATTTTATTTATTTGACAGAGAGAGACACAGTGAGAGAGGGAACACAAGCAGGGGGAGAGGGAGAGGGAGAAACAGGCTTCCCGCTGAGCAGGAGCCCGATGGGGGCTTGATCTCAGGACCCTGAGATCATGACCTGAGCCGAAGGCAGACGCTTAACGACTGAGCCACCCAGGCGCCCCATCACTTTAGTTTTTAAAAGGTAGTTAATTATGTATGTATGTGACACTAAGCGAACTGTTCTTTGTTGTACTTGTTTGGGGGACTTTATTAAATGGTATTATAGTTTATGTAGTCTTGTATGACTTGCTTTTTATGCAAAAATAACATGCCTGAGGTTGATCCATGTTATTGCATATAGCCATAGTTCACTTATATTATTTAATTTTTTTCTGTACTTAGTTTGTGTTCTTTTTGTTAGTCAAAGATTGAGTCTTCTGATGTACTCTTTTGTTTTGTGTCTTTTATTCTAATTTCTGGGAAATTTCCTTAAAAGTTATTTCCCAATCCTTCTATTAAATATTTCTTTGTTAGAGGCTTTTCTCAAAAGTCTAGTCATCCATGGCTTTCTCTTCTTATTTGAGAGAGGCATTAAAATGCTCTGGGAAGCTATCCTTTGTGAAGGCTTTTGTAGGTTGATGGTTTTTACCATAGAGTAATTAGGCAGAGATCCATTTTATTGGAGGCCCCTCCAGTTGTCAGTGTGTATAGGTCTTTTTGTCAGGTTTTTTTTTTTTTTTAAAGATTTTTTATTTATTTGATAGAGACACAGCGAGAGAGGGAACACAAGCAGGGGGGAGTGGGAGAGGGAGAAGGAGGCTCCCAGCCGAGCAGGGAGCCTGATGCGGGGCTCGATCCCAGGACCCTGAGATCATGACCTGAGCCAAAGGCAGACACTTAACGACTGAGCCACCCAGGCGCCCCTCTTCAGTCAGTTTTTCCAGAGGAATTGTTCAAACTCTTGCCTTTGGGAGTGGGTGGATGATGGCAGTGGTAATAAGCCTGGCTGCATGTGTTCTGGAAGACTGGGAAGAGGACTGAAATTCTCATCTCTCAGTTTAATCCTTCTGTCCTCAGAATGGTACCTCACCCCAGCCCTCATCTGCATCTAGAGTCTCTCAGTCTGGAATCTTTCTGGTCCCTTGTTTCAGTGCACCTCTGGACTGATCACCTGTGTGGTAGGAGAATGATCTGCTGATCTGACTGCTTATTATAAATAGTTTTAACCAATTCTTCTATTTTCAGGCCCAACTCTATGCCCTTGGTTTTAAAGGAGCCCCTAATACTGTGTAAGTCCTGACCTTTCTGTAGTTTTAGCATAAGTTGGCTTGCTTCTTGTTGATTTCCTCACACCACCTACTACTCTGCCAAACACTTACTGACCGGAGAAAAGCTGAAATCTAAGTCATTTATTACTGGACCATCTGTTTTTCACCTTCCAAAATTTTATTGACATCTCTTATCTACTGCTGTATCCTCTCTAGTTCTCCCTGCCTTGGTGTGTGTGTGCATTTTATTATTTAATTTTAGTAGAAAGCCAAAGTGAATGTGTTCAATCTTTCATGTTTACTCCATTAATCCCCCCCCTTTTTTTTAAAGATTTTATTTATTTGACAGAGACAGAGATAGTGAGAGCAAGAACGCAAGCAGCAGGAGAGGGAGAGCAGGCTTCCCCCTGAGGAGGGAGCCCGATGTGGGACTCGATCCCAGGACCCTGGGATCATGACCTGAGCCGAAGGCAGGCGCTTAATGACTGAGCCGCCCAGGTGCCCCATTAATTCCCCTTTAAAGAGGCTTTTATTAGAATAGAAATTAGAGGGATTTTGATATAGATACGCCCTCTAAAGTCTTCTTTGTCCCCAAAGTAGAAATCACAAAAACATTCATTTCTGAAATAAACAAAAGTCAAGGTATGGAAACAGTCCACCAGTGACTGAATGGATAAAGAAAATGTGGTGTGTGTTTGTGTATTTCATATATATGATATATAGAATATTAGCCATAAAAAAATAATGAAATCTTGGCATTTGTACCAACATGGATGGACCTTGAGGGCATTATACTAAGTGAAATAAATGAGAGAAAGACACATACTGTATGATCTCACTTGTATGTAGAATCTTAAAGAACAAAAAACAGCAAAGAAAACCCCACCAAAAAAGCTCAAGCTCGTGGATACAGAGGATGGTTCTTTGAGGTAGGGTGTGAGAGTAGGTGAAGGGGACCGAAGTACAAACTTCCATTTATAAAATAAATAAATTATGGGGATATATTGTACAACATGGTGACTATAGTTAATAATACTGTATTGCATATCTGAAAGTTGGTAAGAGTAGATCTTAAAAGTTCTTATAAGAAAAAAATATTTATGATAGCAGATGTTAAGACTTACTGTTGTGATCATTTTGTAATATATGCAAATATCAGATCATTATGGTGTACACCTGAAACTAATATATGTGTCCGTTATACCTCAATTTAAAAAAAATGCATAATTCCTTTTGTCTAATAAATCCACTTCTAGGAACTCCTCGACATGTTTGCACACATTTAAACTATAAAAAGAAAAATAGAGCCACTATTGTGAAATAGAAAAGACAGACTTCAATCCATTTGTTTCTTCCTATTAGCCCCTAAAAGGACAGCATTTCTTTTCTTTAAAGGTTTATTTGTTTATTTTAGAGAGAGAGAGCACACGTAGGGTGGAGGGGCAGAGGGAGAGGGAGAGAGAGAATCTCAAACAGACTTCATGTTAAGCACAGAGCCTGATGCGGGGCTCGATCTCACGACCCCGAGATCATGACCTGAGCTGAAATCAGGAGTTGATAAGCCACCCAGGTGCCTCTGGACAGCATTTCTATAGCAAAATCACCTTTGTAGTTATCTTCTGTCTCAAATTCTCTTTATTGAATAGCTAAATGTGAACTTCATTGGCCTAGAGTGTTGTAGACAGAATAATCTTTTTTAAAATTTGATTTTAGGGGCACGTGGGTGGCTCAGTCAGTTAAGCGTTTGCCTTTAGCTCAGGTCATGATCTCAGGGTCCTGGGATCAAACCCCGTGTCGGGCTCCCTGCTCAGCGGGGAGTCTGCTTATCCCTCTCCCTCTCTCCCTCCTCCTGCTTGTGTTCTCTCTCTCTCTCTCAAATAAACAAATAAAAAATCTTAAAAAAAATTAAATTTGATTTTAGAAATTAAAACTTACTTCCAAATCTTGATTTGGGTGAAGGAAATCTTGATTAAGTTTAACTGAACCCTAGATTTTATTAGGTCTTACACTTAAGTATTACTTTGGACCATATAACATTGCCAATATTTGAGCAGTTTGAGCTTACAAAAATGGTGATTTTGTGTAATTCAGCATAACAGAGTTAAAGGACCTCAGCAGTTTAGTTAACAGACCCTTCTGTCCAATGTAGAAATTCTTTTTTTTTTTTTTTTTAAGATTTTGTTTATTTAAGATTTTATTTGTCTGTCAGAGAGAGAGAGAACAAGCAGGGGGAGCCACAGGCCGAGGGAAAAGCTGGCTCCCTGCTGAGCAAGGAGCCCGATGCAAGACTTGTTCCCAGGACCCTGGGATCATGACCCGAACCAAAGGCAGACACTTAACCAACTGAGCCACTTAGGTGCCCCTAGAAATTTGTTCTGTAGCATTCTTGGAAACATTCCTGTAGGAGGAAAGGATGAAATAAAATGACAGCCTAATGCTATGTAAGAGGGAGAGTTGAAGTCCTCGTTTAGTGTAACTTCTAGGTTCTAGAGCTGTATCAGAGTCCCTTTTATGTTCTAGAAATTCCACACTATTGAGGCTAGAGGCTATAAGTTCTGTGGAGTACCAGTTTGATATACAACACCTGTGGATATGAACACTAACACGCACTACCTAAAGACCTGGCTGCCATGCTATATATCTGTATAGGATATCAGTAAATATCAATATAGCTGGAGTAGTATTGCTTAATTTTATTTACTTTGTATATAATTTGCATCTATATTTCCTTAAGTTAATAGTTGAGCTTTAAAATTATAATATGACTGTTGAGGTTTAAAGCATTGTAGAAATAAAATAGACAACAACAATTGCAAAAAGGATGGAGGAGAGTTAATGGAGTCAAATTGTTATTAAGGTCTTGTATTGTTTGGAATGTGGTTAAAGTAGACTATAGCAAGTTAGGAATGTGTGTTATTATTTTCTGGGTAACCACTAAAAGAATAACACAAAAATGTGTAACTAATAGAAGAAATAAAATGGAATATTAAAACTAGTTGATGAATAGAAAAGCAGGAAAAGAAGAATAAAGAACTCATGAGATAAATTTAAAATAAATAGCAAGATGGAACTAGACAGGAAAAGATAATACCATGCAAATGCTAGCCAAAAGAAAGGTGATTAAGCTATGTTAATATCAGATAACTTAGTTATTAAGGCAAGAAGTATTACTAAAGATAAAGAATGACATTTCATATTGCTAAAGTGGTTCTCTCAATAGAAATAATAATCCTAAACAACCTTCTCTTGTTCCTTGGTTTGCCAACCATTCATATGTGTGGTCTTTGGGTCTTTTCTTTTGACTAGTGTTCTCATTTTTTACTGCTAGAGATGTTTCTTTAGTCTGTGAGGGAAGAGTTGTTCCTTTGTCTCTCTGACTGTGGTACTGTCATATTCGACATGCTCTGGGCATTGTAAACAATTGGAAGGGGTACCACTTGAGAGAACAAAACCTCAGAATTATAATTATTTCATTTAGTGTTGCAGTTATTTCTAATGTAATTGTTCTTTAAAAAATGCCAACTATGAGCTGTAAAATATAAATGAAGACTAAAGAAACTGATTCTTTTTTAAAGAATTTTTTTTAAACATTGTGTGATTATATCGAGGTATTATAAAGAACAAACTAGAAAGGAGTAGTTGTCTGTTCATTTATAAGGATTCTTGACAATAAGCCTTTTTTTTTTTTTTGGTACTGGGTATTTAAAGCTCTGCAATGATGTGTTATTGTCAAAACTCTTCATTTCTATCTGGAGAGAATGTCCTATTATTTAGAGAAGATCCCATTTTTCTGGAAAAAGACATCTGTTGGTTGATTTACATGCCTAAATGCAAGAAAAGGAGAGGAATTTAAGGAAACAAAAGTGCTGAATCAAGGGGCATACTTGCAAATAGAAATATAATTAGTATCACTTTAAAAAAATTTGTGGTAAATAAGACATAACATAAAATTTACAATTTAACTCTCTTTAAGTGTACAATTTAGAAGTATTAAGTATATTTACATTGTTGGCAAACAGATCTCCAGAACTTTTTCACCTTGCAGATCTGAAACTCTATATCCATTAAACAACTCTCCCTTTATCCCCCTCTCTCCAGCCACTGGTAACCACTGTTTTACTTTGTTTCTTTGAATTTGATTAGATATCTCATATAAGTAGAATCATGCATTTTTACTGTTTTTCTGACTGGCTTATTTCACTGAGCATAAAGTCCTCAAGATTCCTCTATCTTGTAGCATGTGACAGGATATCCTTCTTTTTAAAGACTGAATAATATTCCTTTGATTTATAACCACATATTTTAAAATTTTTAATTTTTTAAAAATTTTATTTATTTATTTGACACAGAGAGAGACAGCGAGAGAGGAAATACAAGCAGTGGGAGAGGGAGAAGCAGGCTTCCTGCCGAGCAGGGAGCCTGATGTGGGGCTCAATCCCAGGACCCTGGGATCATGACCTGAGCTGAAGGCAGACGCCCAACGACTGAGCCACCCAGGCGCCCACATTTTTAATTTTTCATTCATCTTTTGATGGGTATTTGGTTTGCTTCCACCTCTTAGCTATTGTAAATTGTGCCACTATAAACACAGGTGTGCAGATATCTCTTTGAGACCCTGCTTGGGTATATACTCAGAAGTAGGATTACTGAATTACATGGTACTTCTGTTTTTAATTTTTTGAGGAGTTGCTATACCGTATTCTACTATTATTTTACTAATAGTGCAGTTCTGTTTTATGATCCAATCAACAATGCACAAAGGTTCCAATTTCTCCACATACTTAGTAACACTTACATTCTGTTGTTTTGATAGTAACTCTTCTAACCTCATTGTGGTTTTTATTTGCATTTCTCTGATGATTAGTTATTTTGAGCATCTTTTCATATGCTCATTGACCATTTATATATTATCTTTGGAGAAATATTTAAGTCCTTTGCCCATTTTTTAAAGAGTTGCTTTTTGTTGAGTTGTAGCAGTTCTTACATATGCTGCATATTAACTCCTTATTAAATACATGATTTGTGGGGTGCCTGGGTGGCTCAGTCCTTAAGCATCTGCCTTTGACTAAGGTCATGATTCCAGGGTCCTGGGATCGAGTCCCGCATTGGGCTCCCTGCTCTGCGGGAAGCCTGCTTCTCCCTCTCCCATTCCCCCTGCTTGTGTTCCCTCTCTGGCTGTCTCTCTGTCAAATAAATAAAAATCTTAAAAAAAAAAAAAAGTAAATACATGATTTGCAAACATTTTCTCCCATTCTGGAGATTCCCTTTTTGCTCTTTTGTTTCCCTTACATAAAAGTTTTTAAGTTTAATAAAGTTCCATTAGTCTCTTTTTTTGCTTTTTGTGTCCTTTGAGTTACATTTTATATATGGTATAAGATGAAGGTCTAATTTCATCCTCTTGAATGTGACCATCTAGTTTTCCCAGCACCATTTGTTGAAGAGACTGTCTTCAAAAACCATTGAGTGGGTTTAGCACCTGTGTTAAAAATCATTTGACCATATATGTGAAGGTTTATTTCTGTATTCTCTGTTTTGTCCTGTTGATCTTGGTCTTTTTTTTTTTTTTAGATTATTTATTTATTTGTCAGAGAGAGCAAGAGAGCCTGTGCGTGCACACAAGCAGGGGGAGCGGCAGGCAGAGGGAGAAGCAGGCTACCCACTGAGCAAGGAGCCTGATGGGGGTCTCGATCTCAGGACCCTGGGATCATGACCTGAGCCAAAGGCATGTGCTTAACTCACTGAGTCACCCAGGCGCCCCTACTCTTTGTCTTTATTCCAGTCCCATGCTGTTCGGATTACTGTAGCTTTGTAAAGTGTTGTTGTTGTTGTTGTTGTTTTTAAGATTTATTTTTAAGCAATCTCTACACCAAACGTGGGGCTTGAACTCACAACCCTGAGATCAAGAGTCACACGCTATCCTGACTGAGCCAGCCAGGTACCCCTGTAAAATGCTTTGAAATCAGGAAATACGAGTCCTCTATGTTCTTTTTCAAAATTGTTTTGGCTATTCAGTCTGTAGATTGATTAGAGTAGTATTTCAGTTTGCTTTATATATTTAGGAGCTCTGAGGTTTGATGCATAAATATTTTTAATTGTTAGATTTCTCTTGGTGATCTGACCTATTTGTCATTATGTCCTCCTTTGTCTCGTTACAGATTTGGATTTGAAGTCTATTTTGTCTGGTTTTCATATAGCCATTTCTGCTGTCTTTTGGTTACCATTCTTATGGACTATCTTTTTCCATCCTTTCACTTGCAGCCTATGTATATTCTTAGCTCTAAAGTGAGTCGCTTTGTAGACAGCGTATAGTTAGATCCTGTGGTTTTAATCCATTCAGATCTTTCGACTGGGTTGCTTAATCCCATTTGCATCTTTTTAAAAGATTTATTTATTTTTATTTAGTTTTAAAGATTTTATTTATTTGACAGAGAAGTGGGGGAGAGCGCACAGCAGGGGGAGTGCAGAGGAAGAGGGAGAAGCAGGCTCCCCACTGAGCAGGGAGTCATGCCCTGAGCTGAAGGCAGACGCTTAACAGACTGAGCCACCCAGGTGCCCCAAAAGATTTATTTATTTATTTATTTATTTAAGATTATTTATTTGTTTATTTGACAGAAAGAGACACAGCGAGAGAGGGAACACAAGAAGGGGGAGTGGGAGAGGGAGAAGCAGGCTTCCCGCTGAGCAGAGAGCCCGATGCAGGACTTGATCCCAGGACCCTGGGATCATGACCTGAGCTGAAGTCAGACGCTTAACGACTGAGCCACCCAGTCGCTCCAAGATTTATTTTTTTTAGAGCACTTTCAGGTTTATAGCAAATTTCAGAGAGTTCCCATACTCCCACACATGCATGGCCTCCTCCATTATTAACATCCCCCACTACATCTGTTACAATTAATGAACTTATATTGACACATCATAATCACCCAAAGCCCATTTTTTGCATTAGGGTTCATTCTTGGTGTTGTATACTTTTTGGGTCTGGACAAATGCATAATGACATGTATCCACTATTAAAGTATCAGTATTTTCACTGCCCTAAAAATCCTGTGTTCTGCCTATTTATCCCTTCCCTTACCCCCACCTCCAGCCCCTGGCGACCACTTTTTTTCTGTCTTCATAGTTTTGCCTTTTCCAGAATGTCCTATAGTTGGAATTGTACAATAAGCAATTTTTCAGATTGTCCTCTTTTACTTAGTAATATGCATTTAAGGTTTCTCTATGTGTCTTCGTGGCTTGGTAACTTATTTCTTTACATCACTGAATAATATTCCATTGTTTGGAGGATGCCTGACACTGTGCATAGTACTGAACCCAACATATACTGTTTTTTCCTATACATACATACCTATGATTAAAATTAATTTGTAAATTAGGCACAATAAGAGATTAACAACAACAATAATAAAATAGAACAGTTATAACAATGTACTATAATAAAACTTGTGTGACTGTGGTCTCTCTAAGTGTCTTACTATATTGTACTCATTCTTGTTCTCGTGCTGATGTGAGATAATAAAATGTCTGGGTGATGAGATGAAGTGAGGTGAATGACAAAGGCATTGTGATGTAGCATTAAGCCACTGTTGATCTTCTGAGGATACATCAGAAGGAGGATCATCTGCTTCCAGACTGCACTTGACCACAGGTAATTGAAACCATGGAAAGTGGAACTTATAAAGAGGGACTACTGTAGTGATGTGCTTTGATATCCTTCTTATTTCCTTTAGTGTATATTCTGTAGATACTTTCTGGTTATCATTGAAATTACATAAAACATCTTAAAGTTATAGCATTGTTTTTTAAACCATTAATTTAAATCACATACAGAAACTACTGCTTTACAGCTCCACCCTCCTCTTTATGTTATTAATGTCACAAATTACATATTTATATATTGTATACCCATTAACATAGACTTACACATTTTTTATGTTTTTGTCATTAAAATTCTATGCACCAAGTTTATAGCAGTACAAGTTACTATATTTGTCCATGTATTTACCTTTACTAGAGACCGTTTATATATATATATATATATAATGTTTTTTTTTTTCAGCGTGATAGTTTCCCTCCCATTAGTCCCTTAACTCTATTTACTCTTCTTCATTCTTTTTGCTCCTCTGATTCTGATTTCAAATGATCTGCCTTCAAGTTCACTGATTCTTCTGCCTGTTTAGCTCTGATCTTGAGCCCTTCCAGTGAAATTTTCCATTCAGTTATTATACTTTTCAATTCTAGAATTTTTCTTTGTATAGTTTCTGTCTTTTGTTGATATTCTCATTTTGTTCATGCATCATTTTCCTGTTTTCTTTTACTTGTGTTCTCTTTTAGCTGATTGAGCACTTTTATGACTTATTTTAAATTTTTTGTTTGGCACCTTATAGGTGTGTGTTTCTTTAGGTTGATCTTTAAGGTCTGTTTCTGGAGTTTTATTTTGTTCCTTTAATTGGGCCAAGTTTCCCTGTTTGTTTGTTTGCTTCCTTGCCCTTCCTTCCTTCCTCTCCTTCCCTCCCCTCCCCTCCCCTCGCCTTCCCCTCACCTTCTGGCCAGGCTGGGATTTGGACATTTGAAAAAATAACCAGTCTTTGCATACTGAATTTCTGCATGGGAATATCTTCACTAATCAGCCTGACTGGAGGTTCTAGAGCCTCTCAAACCATTTCTCATCTTAGCTCCCCCTGACATTTGTCTACGGAAATGCAGCTCTAAGGTGCTGCTTACCTATTATATACAGCATCTTCCAACTCTGGTTCCAGTCATCCCAGTTCTTTGAGTCAGCCAAGACAGAAACCAGTCCCTCAGGCAGCCCTCAGACAAGCCAGAATGTAGAATATTTAGTCTGTTCTGTTTGTGTTCCTGAGGGAAAAACCTTGGCATGGGGGTTTCTTTCTGGTTGTTCCATATTATGCTGTGCAGGGGAAGTAGCATGAATGGGTGCACCACAAGTTTTTCTACACGTTTCACTGTTACCATGTCTTGTTCATTATGTTATCATGTGTGGGTACTATAGCTTTTTACCTATTCTCTGGAGTTTTTGTAGTGGTGTTTTGGTCCATATATTGTTAATTTAGTGCCTCTATGGGAGAAGGAAAGCCTATTATCTACCTAGTCTGCCAATTTGTTGATATAATTCTCCCTAGTATCAATTTTTGAAGTATAAATTCTGCCAGATAATGTTTCTCTTCATAAGACATGAAATTAAAAGGGAGTTAGAATATTTTGGACTTGAGTAAGGCATTTGGTTTTCTCCTTTGTGAGGTCTACAAATGGAGAAAATGAAATCTAAAGCAGTAATAGTTTAACGTTAGAGTTTTATATTGGAATAAAGAAATAAGGTAATAGAACAGTTACATATCTATCCTGTCAGGCAAGATTATGGTTTCTTTTAAGGTTTTCAGGGCATTCCATAAATATTTATTAAGTGTCTACTCTGTTTAAGATACGATACAGTTGGCATACAGAAAGTATAAGATGTAATCCTATGCTTAATGCTTAAAAAACTAAATAACAGTACAGAACCCAATGCTTAAAAATGAAGTAACAGTACAGGACCTGAGTAGCAAATACAAAATATGAGAACTGTCACTGTGAGTTATACAGAAGCAGAAATAACAGTGAACTGGAGTGGACAGGGTTGGCTTCTGAAGAAAATGAATTTGGGCTGGACCTTGAATGGGTAGAATCATAACAGTATATATCCTGGAGAAAAAATATCATATGTCCAAAAGTAGGCATGTACAGGGCAGTATTGTTTCTACTAGCAGAAAAAAATAATTTAAATTGTGATCAAGAAAAGTAAACTAAATAGGGGCCCCTGGGTAGCTCAGTCATTGGGCATCTGCCTTCGACTCAGGTCATGATCCCGGGGTCTTGGGATCGAGCCCCACGTTGGGTTCCCTGCTCAGCGGGAGGCCTGCTTCTCCCTCTCCCTCGCTTGTGTTCCCTCTCTCGCTGTGTCTCTCTCTGTCAAATAAATAAATAAAATCTTTATTTTTAAAAATTTTATTTATTTGACAGAACACAAGCAGAGGGAGAGAGGGAGAAGCAGGCTCCCTGCTGAGCCAGGAGCCTGATGTGGGACTTGATCCCAAGACCCTGGGATCATGACCCGGGCCGAAGGCAGCCGCTTAACTGACTGAGCCACCCAGGCGTCCCATAAATAAAATCTTAAAAAAAAAAAAAAAAGAAAAGATAAAGAAACTAAGGGGCGCCTGGGTGGCTCAGTCGTTGAGCGTCTGCCTTCGGCTCAGGTCATGATCTCAGGGTTCTGGGATCGAGCCCCACATCAGGCTCCCTGCTCGTCGGGAAGCCTGCTTCTCCCTCTCCCACTCCCCCTGCTTGTGTTCCCTCTCTCGCTGTGCCTCTCTCTGTCAAATAAATAAATAAAATCTTTAAAAAAAAGAAAAAGAAACAAAATAATAAACTAAATAAACTGTTAACTCTGTACTATGGAATATTATATAGCAATAGTAGAGATCCGTATATTCTGACAAAATTTTCTAAGTAAATTCTTGAATTTTTAAAAGCCAGTATCTTAGTTTGTTTAGGCCACTATGACAAAATACCAGACTGGATAGTTTATAAACAATAGAATTTTATTTCTCACAGTTCTGGAGGCTGGAAGTCTGAGATCAGGGTGCCAGCATGGCATGAGGGCCCTCTTTCAGTTGTAGACTTTTTGTTGTGTTCTCACATGTTGGAAGGGGCTAGGGAGCTCTGTGGGATCTCGTTTACAAGAGCACTAATCCAACCTGATGAGTGTAGTACCTCCCAGAGTTCCCACCTCTTAATATCATATTGGGCTTTAGCATTTCAACATACGAATTTTGGGAGGACACAAACATTCAGACCATAGCAAAGAGTTTTAATTAATATGTATATTATGATATTAGTTGGGTTAAGAAAGAAACCAAGCTAACCTGAAGATGATACTGCATACTTTTATAGGTAAATAGTATAAAAGTTCATTGTAAAAGAAGGATAAACTGATAACAGTGGTTACAACAATTAAGCATTCATACTTTACTTACATAATTAAAGAACAAGAAGAATCCCAGATGAAAATCCATCAGAACACTGGTAGTAGTTACTTCTGTATGGTGATATTTTGAATGAAGTTTCTTATTCTTTATATTTTACTGTATTTTCTGAATTTTCATAAGAAATTTTTTATTGGAAAATACTAAATTACAAAGAGTATTTCATAAGTGGGAAATAAATAATTGACATATGGTTAATAAAATTAATTCTTATAAAAGTGGAATAGAAGAGTAAGTAGAATTTAATTAGGTGGAAAGATCAGGGAGTTTGGGGGTATGGGAGATGGTTGAGGGAGAGAGAAGGAACCCAGAATGTCTTAGAAACTTTTGAAGTTGTATAGAGCCATTGAACACTGCCTTATATTTTTAAGGCATTTATTCAATACGTATTTAATGACCTAGTAGGTGTCAGAATACCCATATGAGCATATTAGGGTCCCTGCCCCTAAGAAACTTATGTTTTGATGAGGGGGATGAAGAAGAACAGATTACAATACAGCAGTCCCCCTTATCTATGGTTTTGCTTTTTTACTGCAGCCCAGAAGGAGATAATCCTCCTGATGTATGATCAGAGGTCAGTAGTAGCTTTTTTTTTTTTTTTTAAGATTTATTTATTTTAGAGAGAGCACACAAGCGGGGGGAGGGGCAGAGGGAGAGGGACTCTCAAACCGACTCCCTGCTGAGCGTGGAGCCCAACAAGGGGCTTGATCTCATGACCCTGAGATCATGACCTGAGCCGAAATCAAGAGTCGGACACTTAACTGACGGAGCCACCCAGGCGCCCCTAGGTCAGTAGTAGCTTAATGATATGTCACAGTGCCTACATCATTCACCTCACCGCATCTCATGTAGACATTTACCATCTCAAATCACCACAAGAGGAAGGGTGAGTACAGTACAATAAGGTATTTTGAAAGAGAACACATTCACATAACTTTTAATTATATATATGGTTATAATGTTCTGTTTTATTACTGGTTATTATTAATTTCTAACTGCCTAATTAATTTTATCATAAGTATGTATGTCTAGGAAAACACATTGCATATATAGGGTTCAGCACTATCAACAGTTTTAGGCATCCACTGGGGGTCTTGGAAGTATCCTCCACAGATAAGGGGGTGTCTACTTACAGTGTAGTAAGGAAGAATCAATTGGTAAGGTGGAGAAAGGGGTTGGTGAGGGTTGATAGAGAAGGCTTTCCTAAAGGTACAGATGTCTAAGCTGAAATTTGGAGTTAAGTTAAAATAGTGTGAGATGTCTAGAGAGAGAAAGCAGGGACCAGCACCTGGAACACCTGGAACCTGTTTTAAGGACTTGTTTTTGTGGTGTTGAATTATTCCATATTTATAATCTTACTGAGTGTTCTTTGCAACATAGTAAATAATAGTCTCCTTAGTTGTTTGGCACTTGGTAAGCACATAATAAACTCTTTTTTCCTCTCCCTCCTCTATCTTTTCTTCTCTCCCTCTTCCTTGTATGCATTTACTGCAGGTGATGCATGGCATGCGTTTTTTGGGGGAAATAAATGCAAATCCTAAAATATTGCTGATATAAAAAGGGGGCAGCCTTAATTTAGCATATTTGAAAGAGCCATGCCCAGTTCACTAAAATAAAAATGCAATTTGGTGTGGTTGACTGCTCTTTAAATCAGCTATCACAATGAGTTAGTTATGGAATTGAATACAAGAGGTATTCACATTTTTTGATCATGAACATCTTTTAACTTTTTACTACTTGGTAAAATGTACTACCTTCAGGGTTAATTATATTGACAGTGGCTTGGACCTTTATAAATAACTACACAAGTAACTTAATCTGTTCTATGTAGATAAAACGTGGTATCTGTGTTGTTACCTGTTGTGGGATTGCCAAGTGAAATTTGTTTTTGTGAGATAGAAATCTCGTATCATTTAAGGGGCCTGAATTGCCAGAAGAAGTCCGAAGCTGACAGCATTATTTACTAAATTTTTTGAAACTAGATTTCCTTCTTCCTTGTTTTAAAGGCAGACAGTAACTAAAAGAGTCATAACTTCTGTAAAGAAAGAACCTGTCACATTATTTGTTAATGTTGGGCTATTCCCATTTGGGCAGTTTATAGAAAAATGGTAAGCCAATGTGCAATTTAGAAAGGAGGAATAACTGAATTTTGTTACAGTCCACATTCCCATTCCACAAACAAAAAATACTCTGAACACTACAGGCTGACAACATACTGCCTTGTTACTATGAGAAACAAAGTTTTACTTACCACTTGAATTACACCTCTGCGTCCTTAACTTGTATTTTTTCTGCTGCATGGAATGCCCTTCCTCTTTTTTGTCCATTTGCAAAATACCTCTCCCACCTTAAAGACTCTGGGTTTAAGACCTTTTTTGTCCCATAAAAGCTCATCACTCCTTTTGTCATTACTGTCCCTGCTGTTGGGGAGATGCCACATTAATGACAATTGTTTAAGTTTTCTGTTTCCTTACTAGATTGTGACCTGCTTAAAAGTAAAGGGTGTCATAAATACTTGTTTAGTGTGTGAATGAAAGGGGGCTTTCTGAAATGACGTGGCATTGCTTAATGAAAGCCTACTAAATTTTTAGGCTTAGTTTTATTGACTGGTAGCTAGCTGGCACTATCACTTCTGGCTCCTGTTACTTCTGGGTTATCACAGGACTCTGGTTAAAACCCACAGTGATGTTTGAACATGATTTATTTAATATAACTCTGTTATAGGAGTTCTTCAGTTATGCCAAGCTTCGAGGAGACTCACTCAACTTAAAGTGTAAAGGTTCACATTTTTAAAAATAGAGTAATTATTCAGTTTCAGAAAAACTTGACTGCATGAATATCTTTAGTGTTTGGTTTTATTTATTTATTTATTTATTTATTTTAAAGATTTTATTTATTTATTCGACAGAGAGAGATAGCGAGAGCAGGAACACAAGCAGGGGGAGTGGGAGAGGGAGAAGCAGGCTTCCCGTGGAGCAGGGAGCCCAATGCGGGGCTCGATCCCAGGACCCTGGGATCACCACCTGAGCCGAAGGCAGACGCTTAACGACTGAGCCACCCAGGCGCCCTAGTGTTTGGTTTTAGTGCGTTTTAAATTATTAAAAATAGGAGGAAGCATGATGTAATGGAAGCAGCAATATAGTGAAATTTGTATTTAGGGTTCCAGTTCTGACTCTAATACCAACTCTGTGATTTAGGGGCAAGTTTGAAAACCTTTTTGAACTTTAGTTTACTTCTCTGTAAAAGTGTAGTTTGTATTACATGATATTAAGTAGTATACAACTTTAATATCTATTTTTAAAATGTGTTTATATAGAATTTTAAGAATGAAGTTTGTGTATACAACTTTTTTTTTTTTTTAAAGATTTTATTTATTTATTTGACAGAGAGAGACACAGCGAGAGAGGGAACACAAGCAGGGGAAGTGGGAGAAGGAGAAGCAGGCTTCCTGCCGAGCAGGGAGCCCGATGCGGGGCTCAATCCCAGGACCCTGGGATCATGACCTGAGCTGAAGGCAGACGCTTAACGACTGAGCCACCCAGGCGCCCCTTGTGTATACAACTTTAATATCTATTTTTAAAATGTGTTTATATAGAATTTTAAGAATGAAGTTTGTGGGGGAGGGACAAGTGTTTCAAATAAAGAAACCAGCTAAATTGGGTTGATTTGTTTAAGTTTTATAATATTTACCCAAGGTATTTGTATGTTTCTGTTGTTATTTTGGACTTTTTTTTTTTTTAAGATTTTTTTAAATTCAGTTAGCCAGTTTATAGTACATCATTAGTTTCAGATGTAGTGTTCAGTAATTTATACGTTGCTTATAACATCCACTGCTCATCACATCACATGCCCTCCTTAATGCCCATTACCCAATTATCCTATTCCCCCCACCCACTTCCCCTCCAGCAACCCTCATTTTTTAAAGATTTATTTATTTATTTTAGAGAGGTAGGGGGAGGGGCAAAGGGAGAGGGGAGAGAGAATCCAAGCCGACTCCATGTTGAGTGCTGAGCCTGACACAGGGCTCGATCTCATGACGCTGAGATCACGACCTGAGATGAAACCAAGAATCACCTGCTTAACTGACAGTGCCACCCATGCTTCCCTGTTTTGGACTTTTTTTTTTTTTTTAAGATTTTATTTACTTATTTGACAGAGAGAGACACAGCGAGAGAGGGAACACAAGCAGGGGGAGTGGGAGAGCGAGAAGCAGGCTTCCGGCAGAGCAGGGAACCTGATGCGGAGCTCGATCTCAGGACCCCCGGGATCATGACCGGAGCCAAAGGCAGACGCTTAACAACTGAGCCACCCAGGCGCCCCAGTTTTGGACTTTTTAAGTGATAATGTGAATCAGAAAGCAGTATAGTCCTAGGTAAAACATACGTACATATGTTTATACATATGCAAGACAATGAATAATAAGGTAAGTACTAATGTTATCCCTAGTGTGGGGTTATATATGATGGATAAAATAAAGAGAATAAAATATTTTTCTACAAAGATAATAAAAACTAAAATAAAATGCCATTTCCTAAAGATTATGGCTTTGGAAGTAGATTATTATTTGACAAACAAGTAAGGAAAATGTATGGGGAGCTGCAGCCAACATGTCAAAGGCAGACTTTTTTCTGGTTCCTAAATCTACTTAAAACTCTTACCTATGGTGGAAAGCAGAAGACAGGATTGCTTAGTGATTGATGTTCATCTCTTTTTTAGTTATGATGGGGACAAGAGTTTTTTTTTTTTTTTTTTAAGAGAGAGTGTGTGAGCAGGGGGAGGGGCAGAGAGAGGGATAGAGAGAATCTCAAGCAGGCTCCATACTCAAGAGCCCAACCCCGGGCTCGATCTCACAACCCTGAGATCATGACTTGAGCCAAAATCAAGAGTCGGCTGCTTAACCATTGAGCCACCCAGGCACCCCAAGGGAACTTAACCAAGTTCTTAAAATGGGGTGTGTGGACAAGCTTTAGGGGAATCCATTGACCATTTGGAATTGTGTCAAAAACACTGTGTATGTCTATTCATGAATTTTATGTCTGTTACTCCAGTGACTGAGTTCATAGCTTTTAACAGATCTCTGAAGAGTTTGTGATCCAAAAAAGATTAAGAATCTCGGGGCACCTGGGTGGCTCAGTCAGTTAAGCGTCTGCCTTTGGCTCAGGTCATGATCCCAGAGTCCTGGGATTGAGCGCCCTGCAATGGGCTCCCTGCTCGGTGGGAAGCCTGCTCCTCCCTCTCCCTTTACCTGCCTGTCTGCTTACTTGTGATCTCTCTCTCTCTCTCTCTCTCTCTCTCAAATAAATAAAATTTTCTAAAAAAAAAAAAAAAAAAAAGATTAAAAACCCCATGGACAGTTCCTGTCTGTTTCTGCATAGAGTAAGGGGGTTGTGGATTTTCAATCACAGATTACTGGAAGGACAGTGTTTATTCAGGTCTTGGAGTAATAAAAGAATGATTGCAGAGATTGATTTTTCTCTAGGTTATACATTTCTGCCTTCTAACTATTCTTTTGTAACCTTTGATCTTGGTCTACTATTTTCATCCTTTGCTGTCAGACACCTCAAAATAGATCATATTCAGAGATTTTAATTTTTCCCCTAATGGCTATGTTTACTGAAGATATTTTCATTTTTTTGTTGTCTTATCAAGGATTGGATTGCAATATTACACTCGGATGATTTTTAACAGGTCTTGTTGCCTTTGAACAATTAGAGGTTTGTGTTTATTTTAATAGGTAAAAAATTAGTAAGTTCCTCCTAGAATGAAGACACCATTCTTTTAATCCATAAGTCTTTTTTTTTTTTTTTTAAAGATTTTATGTATTTATTTGACAGAGAGAGAGACAGTAAGAGAGGGAACACAAGCAGGGGGAGTGGGAGAGGGAGAAGCAGGCTTCCTGTTGAGCAGAGAGCCCAATGTGGGGCTCGATCCCAGGACCCTGGGATCATGACCTGAGCCAAAGGCAGACACTTAACGATTGAGCCACCCAGGCGCCCCAATCCATAAGTCTTTTTATGTTTATCTGGGACTTTGAGGATTTATATCCTGTTCAAGTCATCGTTGATATTTTTTGTGTACGTAGATGTGTAGACTTTTGACAGTTTTTTCTAATTCCTTTTCCTCTTTCCTTTCTTTGGGAGGTGCGGGTTAGAAAGAATCTTGCAACTCTTTGCAGTCTAGCAGTTATCTGGGATTCCAGTTCATTATATCAGAAACACTTCATGTTTATATTTAAAACAGTATGTCTTTCTGTAAGGAACTTTATTATTTCCACACCAGCATCTCATTAGGTCTTCCTTCATTCCCAGGAGAAATTTTCTGAGTATTCAGTTTCATTGTGTAGGAAAAAGATGGAAGTACTGGTACTCTTACCCTTTAAAAACAAAACAAAACAGAAAACACACAGAACTCAGGTTCTCTCTCAGCCTGTCTTCTACTTGGACTTAAATTTCAATCAGTTTAAATATTAGGTTACATTGCATATTCTGAACCTTAGATATGAGGGAGCCTTTACTTTCAGTCATAGTTGTTGATTAAAGTTTTCTTAGCTTTGGAATTTCACAAATAATTTAAATATGTTCAACCCTTTTCCATTTAAGGTTTTTGGAATAAAATTTTTATATATATATTTTAGTTAGAGTGAATTTTTTTTGGAGCTGTGGCATCCTGTTACTTGTTTGAATCTGGTACATCTTTGTACTCTTCTAAGGTATTGTGAAATATGTGTGTGATATTTTAGGTGAAGTTTTTAAAATTGTGCATCATATTTGGTGATAATTGGAAACTGGAGTGTGTGACAAGGGCATAGTTGAGAATAACCATTGTATAAAATATCTGTCTTTTCAAATTCATTTTTCACTTTTCTTGCCCAAAGGAAAAAAAAATTAGTAACACTATATGGTTTCCTCATGATAATGCTGATGTTTTAGAGAGAATACTCCTGCTTCACTTATCTGAAGAATTGGGATATTAATACGTATTTCACAAGGGTGTTTAAGAAATCAATAGGATAAAATATGTGAAATGCCTAACACAGGGGCTGCACATAGTAGGTTCATTCTAACAAAGACTATATGTGACATAAGCATAATCATGCTTACAGGGAATTGAGGATCACTAGAGCAAGGAAAATTAATATGTGCCAACAAGTTCTGCCCTGGTCAGTTTTTAAAATCATTTAGGAGTAATGAACAATTCAGACAGGAGCATGTAGAGTGGAAATTTCACGAGAATGAAGTTTTGTCCTTACATTGGTTGTCTGGCAGCAGAATCAAATAAATAGGAAGAGACTGGCAAACGACAGCAAAATATTTTTTATCTTTGCAACTGCCCTCAGGATTGTCATTTTCATACCTCTTTACCTACATTAATTCACTCTGAGCTGTTTCTTTTGTTATGTGTGTAGATTTTTTTTTAATTACATCGTTCTAATGAGAGAAGTCAATTAGCTCAGGAGGCGGCCTTAGTTTGTTTAACTTGGTAAGGAAGTTGAAGTCACCCTGTAACGAAGTTGAAGTCACCCACGAAGTATGCCTCTCTGCACCTGACATTCCTTCCCGAGGCGGGACTCCTCCCTGTGAATAAGAGGAAAGACTTGGCCAATTACCTTAGACAAAGCCGGACAGCTGCCGAGCCCAGCTGGGAGGAGTCTCCTCTGAGCAGAGCTGGTACAGTCACAGTCGGGGGCTTTTTGCCACCTCCTTTTATTCACACCATTTTACCCAGCAGATTACCTGAGGTGGAGGTTGAGAAGGGGGTGTCGCTCTTTGCAGGGGACCTCCTCCACTGGGAGGGCTTTAGGGTGGGAAGAATTGCAGTTGCCAGGTTTCTGCTTGAGGCTGATGCTTTCTAACCCCAGTGCGCCACTCCTCGCCCCACACAGACCAGAACATCAGGTTTGGCCCCCCGGAGTCTCAGGTGGCACCAGAGCGGCATCCTGGGCTGAGGATTTGGTGGAAAGAGAAGGGGTGGTCCTTCTCTCTGGACCCCTCTCGGCTGACTCACAGGAAGTGCTAACCGAGCTTGGCACTGGGCGAAGCAGCTCCAGGATTCTGCCCCTCCCTGCCGCGGGTCCGCCCGCCCTCTCCGACGTAGGCTTTGCAGTATCTCCCGATGGAACAATGAGGTGGTTCCAAGTTTGCTAAGACTCCCAGGGAAATTCTTTGGACTTCTGTGATAGTCTTCAAAATGTTTTGCCACCGACTTTTCCAAGAAGCTGTTTTTTAAAAAAACAAACAAAAAAAAACCAAACCCTTCCCTTCGTGGATTGCTTTGTCTGAAGATTACTCAGGGTGACCATGGTTCAACGCTTTAGCCTCAGGAGGCAGCTATCCAAGGTGGGTAGCTTGGGTAGCTTTGTGTGTTTGTTTAGGGGAAACTCTCACTAGATTCGGCATGGTTTCCTTTTTCTCTAGAACTGTTCTGTCAAGCCTGCCTTCCTCCAGAGCTAAGGAGGGGCTGGGGGAGGAAGCGCTGCCTTTTGTTCTTTCCTCTGACAGACACAAAGGTTTCAGGCTGACTGCACTGGCAACTCCAGATTTTGTTCCCCTAAAACCAAAGCTGTCATCTGTGAATTTGGAGAAAGTTATAGTTTGCTTCTGAAATACAGTTTCCAAGGGGGTGTGCGTGAAAGAGAATAGTGGGTAAAAAGTGCATTTTTAATTAGCAGTTAGTAGCAGCTTATTGACCAAGATGAGAAAGCCTTATTGGTCTATGGAATCAGTGCTTTTGTACAAAATTTAGTATTAAACTGGGGAAAACTTCCGTAAAATAGTCCAATAAGCAAGACCTGCATAAAAATGTTAAAATGAGTGGTCGTGTTAAGAAATTCGCATAGTTAATGAAAGAGTGTGTGAAAAGCAGTAACCAGAAGGCTCACCAATCAATTTTTTACAGAGTTCTGTTTGAAAAGCAGGTTCTGTTTGTGCAGTTTTGAGGGAAAAGTTCTTTTAACCTAAGAAATTCAAACTTTAGGAAAAAAAAAAAAAAAGGCAAAGCTCTCCTGGAAGAGGGGCTGCCGATTTTCTGAATCAGCCCCGCCGTGGCTAGCCCTCTTTTGACCCAGTCGTCGAGCTCTCTGTTTAGCTGGTGCAGGAACTAGTTTGGAAAGAGGTATGCTGAGAGTTGAGCTTTATTTCAAAATCATTCTGTTCTTTAAAAAGCCTATTCTAAAAAGGTAGTAGTTGGTGGCTGAATTGTGTCACAGTTCATTCCCTGCAGGCAGAAACTTAAACAAATAGTAAATCAGTAGGCATTCTTTACTTTTTGGTTGTTAGTCAGAATTGTTAAATCCTGAAATGTGTTATTATCTTAAGGGAAAACCTTTTAGTTTCTCACAGGCGACCTCAGTATAGAATATGTGCACTCAGGCAAAAATGAGCAAAGAAAGCTCTTGCGTCCATCCACATGTCAAATTTCATCTCTTGGATCGCCAAGCCTAACAGGGACTTTTTAGAAGTAGTAAAATAAATTTCCCTTGCTTCTCTTCCCCCAATTCTAGCTACATGTGTTGGGGGTAGTGGGCCAAGAAGTCCCCAAATTCTTCTAAGCAATTTAAAAAGAATAATTTTTGTTAATCTTTGAACAACCTCTGGTTTATATATTTCCAAATATGTAGTACATTTAAAAAGGAGATATGTAGATTCTCAGGGCAGTAATTTTTTTGCACAAGAATGCCTGAAATAGTTCAGAGCCAGGTGATAATTTTCTGATTAGCAAATAACTTCATTCTAGGTACTTTGCTCCCAATGTTTCTCTCCCAATTATTTTTTGAACTTTTACGCTTTTCATTTTATACTATATGCCCTGCTGTGATTTATAGAAAAGACACTTCGGGGGAATTAGGAGCACATCTTCTCTATAACATGAAGAAATAAAAGGTACATTATATAAAAACATTCAAAGAGGTAACCTCTTTGAATTCCCTTTTTTTTATCACCCCTTCCCTCCATGTTAACGTGGTTTCTAGGTCCTGTACTGAATGGTGAGGACCAAATCTAAGGAAATTTGTTTTCTATCAAATGTCCTTAATATAGTACACATTCAGTAATGAATTGAAAAAATAATATTATTAATTGTTTCAATCTGTGTGGGTGCTGAAATAAGAAAGAGAAATGAAGTTTTATCAATAACCTCTTTTTAATTTTAGTGAATGCCCTGTACCTCTGTTCTGTTTTTTCAGCTAAACCCGTATGTTACCTGAGATCACAGGACCTGTCTTAACCCAGTACGTGGTATTTCTGGCACACGTTGAACATTAAAAGTGAAATTAGGTTTTTGTAGGTCAAAAACAGTTGGCTAGAAACTGCATGCAATTTCATATGATTCCAACTTCAGTAACAAGTATTTTTGCCAATAAGAAATAATACTCCACAAGTATAGAATTGTCTTAAGATGATCTCATATTTTAAAAAGCAATTTCCTATTTTAACAAAAAGAATACTCAAGTGATCATCTATAAATTCTGTTGGAAATTTTTTGAAAGAAAACGTAAATGTTTGCAGTGATTTTATTTTATTTTTTTTTAAGATTTTATTTATTTATTTTGACACAGAGAGATAGACAGCGAGGGAGGGAGTATAAGCAGGGGGAGTAGGAGAGGGAGAAACAGGCTTCCGGCTGAGCCCGACACAGGGCTCGATTCCAGGACCCCGGGATCATGACCTGAGCCTAGGCAGATGCTTAACAACTGAGCCACCCAGGTGCCCCATGTTTGCAGTGATTTTAAACCTAGTTTCTAATTTAGATTCTTTTTATCTTAAGTTTGATAGCCATGTTTACTTACACTGGATATTTTCCCTAGAGTATTCAAATGATTCCTCTAGGCTAATGAATGTTCACATCTGAACTTGTAAAAGGAGGAAGGAAATTAAGAAATAGGTGAAATAAAAATCTTCATTTTTAAAAAGAGTGCTCAGTAATCTTTTTTACTAGATCCTAGTTACCTGACTCCCAGAGAATTTCTCTTTCTTTGCCACTTTAGATTATTTTCTTTCTACATAGTTTTCTCACATATGACTTCAAAAATATTCACTAAGGAAAGCTTTTTCTTTCTGCCCTACGTCCTCTGCATGAGCTAGTCCGAAGAGTCTGGAACCTGCCAATGAGGACTTATCATGTAATTCTCTTAACAGATGTTCAAATTAGGTGGTATCAGCTTCATTTTGTCATTAAAGAAACAGGTTTGGAGAAGTTAAGTCATTTGTCCAAATCTGGAGGTAGAGTCAGGTTCAAACTTAGGTCTAATTCCATACTCATTCTGTTTCCCCACACTGTCTTCCTAAGCTTCTGGTGTATTAGTCATTCTATTGTAATCTCTCATGTTTCTCCATATGTTTATACATGGTTATAGACAACAATATAGTAAATAACTTGGGTAACTTCCTTAGAGCAGCTCTTTCTCCTGCAGTTGAAATTAGTATCTGATAGGGTTTAAATTTATCAGTCAAACTTGGTGTTTCTTGCAATTGAAATTTTTTTCTTTGGCCAGAGAAACATTGATTTCAATAAGATAGCTGATTTAATAAGGTCATATTAAATGCAGTTTGAAGTTTACTGCATGCGTTTGTATGAACCTTTAGACTATATTGCCTTTTAAAAAACTTCTATTAAGGGGAGAGTTACTCTTAAGTTTCTATAATAATTTTTTTTTTTAAAGATTTTATTTATTTGACAGCGCAAGTAGGCAGAGCGGCAGGCAGAGGGAGAGGGAGAAGCAGGCTCTCTGCTGAGCAGGGAGCCCGACGTGGGGCTTGATCCTAGGACTCTGGGATCATGACCTGAGCTGAAGGCAGCTGCTTAACCAACCGAGCCACCCAGGCACTCCTATAATAATGTTTAAGGGATGAAATATCATGAGTTACACATTCAGAAGTTCTTAAGTCACTTTGGCTCTAACCTTCCCTCCCCCATCTTTTAACTGGGTAATAGAAAATCAGATTTTTTTCCAGAAACTTCAGTGTTTTAGGAGGTATGATAAAAGCTGAGGAGGCTTTGAGAAATGATTTTAAGATAGATTATTCCAGTAAAATATTATACCCTCTTATTTTACTTTTGAATGGTAATGATTCTCATAAGTTCAAAAATTAAAAATTTACCTAACTGTGGAGGTGCCTGGGTGGCACAGTTCGTTAAGTGTCTCACTCTTGGTTTTGTCTCAGGTTGTGATCTCCGGGTCCTGAGATCAAGCCCCTCCCCCTTGCCCCTCCCACTTGTCCTCTCTCTCTCTCTCTCTCTCAAAAAAACCCAAAAAAACACACTCCCCCTTTTTTAAAATTACCTAACTGTGAAATCTTGCTTCCAAATGTGTCTTTTCGACTGGTTTATATCCCTGCCACCTTAGGTAACCAGTTTCTTATTTATCCTTCCACTGTTTGTTTATGCATATGTAAGAAAATGTGAACATATGTTTCCTGGCCCTTCTAAAATGAAAGATAAATGCTGTACAGTTTGTTCTAAGATAACTTGGACTTTAATTTTCCAGATACGGATCTAAATAGTTATTTCAGTTTGGGGTTCACATTTATTTTTAACATTTTCATGGGAGGCTTAAGTTCTTTAGGACAGGTATAGCAACACAGAATGTACTCTCCATATCAAAGATAATTAAAATAACAGCAAATTAATGATGACTTGATTCTTTTTCAGTTCATACCACATTTCTTTCCTGCTTGGTTTGAATGCTCTCTCTTGCTATATTAAAATTTTTCAGGGGTGCCTGGGTGGCTCAGTCGGTTAAGCATCTGCCTTTGGCTCAGGTCATGATCCCAGGGTCCTGGGATCGAGTTCCCCATCAGGTTCCTTGCTCAGCGGGGAGCCTGCTTCTCTCTCTGCTGATTCCCCTGCTTGTCCTCTCTCGCTCATGTGTGTGCTCTCTCTCTCAAATAAGTAAAATCTTAAAAAAAAATTTTCTTTTCATTTGGTAAAAAACATAGAATATAAGAATCATACCAGTAGGGGTGCTTGGGGTGGCTCAGTCATTACGCGTCTGCCTTCGGCTCAGGTCATGATCCCAGAGTCCTGGGATTGAGTACCCCGCACTGGGCACCCTGCTCAGTGGGAAGCCTGCTTCTCCCTCTCCCACTCCACCTGCTTGTGTTCCCTCTCTTGCTGTGTCTCTCTCTTGTCAAATAAATAAATAAAATCTTAAAAAAAAAACAAAAACATACTAGTGTATCTTGGGTTGGCCTGTGAAGAGATTAATGGCTAAGAAATAGTACTTGTGGGTTTTTCCCCCCAGTCCTCCCACTGATTTGTTGAAATCACTTGATCCAGACTTGTAGAGCACTTGAAAATATGATTATCTAAAAATGTTATTCTTTCTCTTCCTACATTTGGTAGTGTCCTATTATTTGTTATCAGTTTTGTATTAGCATAAGAAACAAGATTTAGGGAGGGATTGATCATAATTTGAGTTCATAATAAAAACTTTTTTTCTTTTTCTTTTATTATGTTAGTCACCATACAGTACATCATTAGTTTTTGATGTAGTGTTCCATGATTCATTGTTTGCGTATAACACCCAGTGCTCCATGCAATACGTGCCCTCCTTAATACCCATCACTGGGCTAACCCATCCCCCCACTTCCCTCCCCTCTAAAATCCACAGTCCATGGTCTCTCATGGTTCGTCTCCCCCTCTGATTTGCCCCCCTTCATTTTTCCCTTCCTTCTCCTAATGTCCTCCATGCTATTCCTTATGTTCCACAAATAAGTGAAACCATATGATAATTGACTTTCTCTGCTTGACTTATTTCACTTAGCATAATCTCCTCCAGTCCCATCCATGCTGATGTAAAGTTGGGTATTCATCCTTTCTGATGGCTGAGTAATATTCCATTGTATATATGGACCACATCTTCTTTATCCATTCATCTGTTGAAGGGCATCTCGGCTCTTTCCACAGTTTGGCTATTGCGGACATTGCCGCTATGAGCATTGGGGTGCATATGGCCCTTTTTTTCACTACATCTGTACCTTTGGGGTAAATACCCAGTAGTGCAATTGCTGGGTCATAGGGTAGCTCTCTTTGTAATAAAAACTTTTTTTCAAAAGCAGTTTCTTTTGAAAAAAAATTTCTTTGAGAGAGTGGGCATGTGGGAGGGGTGAGGGAGGGGCAGAGGGAGAGGGAGAGAGAGTCCCAAGTAGACTCCATGCACCTGACACTGGGATTGATCTCACGATTCTGAGATCATGACTTGAGCCGAAATCAAGAGTTGGATGCTTAACTGACTAAGCCAGCCAGATACCCCTTCTTTTGAATTTCTGTCTGATTTCTTTTGGGTTTATGACTGGTATATGTGCTGCTGAAGTGAGCACTGGGTTTATGACTTGGGATAACATATATGACTTACTTAATTTTTCTGTGAATGTATTCTTATCAATAAAAGGAAGAGGGATCTTTCACTTCCATCTTAATTAGGGTCTTTTAAAGGTATTTGGAAGGCTAAAGTGGAAAATTTTATTTAGATTATACCGCAATTTTTAAAAAAGTATTTTGAACCCTTTTAATGTTAAGTACTATATGGGTACAGTGAAGTATTATATGTAATTTAAAACCTCAAAGGGGGCGCCTGGGTGGCTCAGTCGTTAAGCGTCTGCCTTCGGCTCAGGTCATGATCCCAGGGTCCTGGGATCAAGCCCCGCATCGGGCTCCCTGCTCTGCCAGAAGCCTGCTTCTCCCTCTCCCACTCCCCTTGCTTGTGTTCCCTCTCTCGCTGTGTCTCTCTCTCTGTCAAATAAATAAAAATCTTAAAAAAAAAAAAAAAAAAACCTCAAATATATATAGGCAAGGGAGTCTCTGCTGGATGAATACTTTCAAGTCATGGAAATGTGTGCAACATCTTTTTTTTTTTTTTAATTTTATTTATTTATGTGACAGACACAGCGAGAGAGGGAACACAAGCAGGGGGAGTGGGAGAGGGAGAAGCAGGCTTCCCGACGAGCAGGGGGCCTGATGCGGGGCTCAATCCCAGGACCCTGAGATCATGACCTGAGCTGAAGGCAGTCGCTTAACCAACTGAGCCACCCAGGTGCCCCAGTGTGCAACATCTTTTTATGCTGTTTTTATTTTATCTCCATTATTTCAGAGATCAACTGGTTTCATACTTGGAAATACAATGTTTGGTGTTTGTATTTAGCCAGAATTTAAGTGCTACATCTTCCTGTGAATCATTAATCCACTTTTAGGAGGCTTAAATCAGGGAGTGGTGTCATCAGCATTGAAGGATTGTTCTGATGTATTACATAACCAGAATAGGAAGACTGATAACTGCTCTTCTGTTAATGAAATGAGATCCTTAGTAGGACTAATTCTGTATATTATGGATGTGGTGGGAATAGGTAAGGAATAGAGAATGGCTTTCTTTCTCAGATATATTGGCAATAATAGTCTAAAATAGAGAAACTAATTTAGAAATATGTGTATGGTAACTGAAATATTTTTGTGATACTGATGCCAGTTTAAATTTTAAAAATTACAGTAAGTTATAGACTGTAGATCTGAGAAAGTGGTATATGCTACCAACAGAAGATAGTTAACCTCCTTGGAAGTGTGTTGCTTTTTTTGTTTCATAAGTACGCAACTACTCTCATTTGGTGTTGATTTGAATGTTATCTTCCTGAGAGAGATGGATATAGTAAATGACTCAGAGGGTTCTTTGAGGTAGAAATATGTTTACCAAAGGCTGTTTTGAAGATCAGTGAGCTGATACACTTGAAAGTGCTTTGAAAACTGTAAAGTACTGTATTAATTTAAGAATTTAAGGTGATGGTATTTTCATTATTCTGTTATTCCATAAGTTTTTTGTTTTTTTGTTTTTTAAAGTAGGCTCCACGCTGGGTGTGGAGCCCTACACAGGGCTTGAACTCACGACCCTGAGATCAAGACCTGAGCTGAGACCAAGAGTCAGATGCTTAACCGACTGAGCCACCCCGGTGCCCCATAAGTATTTTTTTAAGTTTTATTTATTTTTGAGTAATCTCTACACCCAGCATGGGGCTTGAATTCATGACCCCGAGATCAGGAGTCGCATGTTTCTCCGACTGAGCCAGCCAGATGCCCTATTCCATAAGTATTTTTGAAAAGAAGTGATTGTTCTTTTAAACTGTAATTTAAAATACACACATATACCCACCTCCCTCCCTCCCCCACCTTTTATATGTATGGAGGCCATCTTTGGTTGGTAGCAATGATTGCATCTGGAAAGAAGACCTGGGACACTGGGGTTGAGGGTGGGAGGTAGACTTGCTTTTAAAAACTATTTACCACATACATAACTTTCTAAAATAATAGCTCTAGTCAAATGTGTTAAAAGTTCATAGGAAACAACACAGGGCTGCTGGAAGGGAGGAGGGGGTAGAGGGATGGGGTAACTGGGTGATGGACATTAAGGAGGGCATGTGATATAATGAGCACTGGGTATTATATAAGACTGATAAATTATAGATCTGTACCTCTGAAACCAATTATACATTATATGTTAATTTTTAAAAAGAATTTAAAATAAAATATAATCATTTAAAAAAAGAAAACTGTCTTTAATAGGAGGAACTTGACCACAAGGAGGGAGTATGGAAACAAGAAGCACCACTCTGTTTTGCTTCCTATATCATGAGGTACCTCACATGCCAAAGTAAACAAATGGAAAACTAAAAAATAAACAAACACCAAATGAACAACCACAACAAAAAAGTTCAAAATGTAGAAGTGAATTTCAGGCTCATTATTTTTCAGTGAAAACCATTGCTAATAGTTTACTTAAAGATTAATGGTTGAAAGATGGTATTCTTCTGGGCTTGGTACTTTCTCCCAACTATCCAGCTATTATTCACAGATTGAAGATAACCTTTGTGTGTAAAACATAAGTTTGCAGTATAGAATCACTAACCTTTTAAGAATTTTTCTTTTAAGATTTTATTTATTTATTTGACAGAGAGACACAGCAAGAGAGGGAACACAAGCAGAGGGAGTGGGAGAGGGAGAAGCAGGCTTCCCACTGAGCCCGACATGGGGCTCGATCCCAGGACCCCAGGATCATGACCTGAGCCAAAGGCAGACACTTAACGACTGAGCCACTCAGGCGCCCTCCTTTTAAGAATTCTTTAAATGAACCTGTTTAGGCTAAGCATTCTTTAAATGAACCTGTTTAGGCTAAGTTAATCATAGTATTCTGAAAGCCTGTTTTAGGAATGTTGTATAAAGTCAGGAACACATTTTACTTGTTTTATCTGTATATAGAAGATGCATGTGATACTTAATATTATGAAATATTCTGATTTGTTCTTAATCATTTTGGCTTACATGAGAAAATGAAAAGAAAAATTGGCTCTTTTGAACACCCTGGGGTTAGTTAGAACTTAGCCTCTGCTTTATACATGGACCTGTAACAGAATCCTATTGCAAAACACGTTGATTAAAAAGAAGACAAGGCAAACGGACTTGGCCTGTGCTAACACAGGAAATTTCCATTAAATTTCAGTTTGTTCTATCAAGCGTTTTTATAAGAAGATCACTTTGTCTTTACTGAAAATTTTAATATCTGTTATTTTTAGGGAGTTCTAATATAAACATCCTTTCAAAATCTAATCTGAGAGTTAGTTTATATTTTTATGGGGAAATTTAACCAAGGTAATGGGGTTCCAGCCTAAATGGCTTAATTTCTGTGGAGTGAACAGAGAGGTAAATCTAGAAAACTATCTTTGAGATAATATATGTGGATCATTTAATATTATCGCTTAGTATGTGGAATTTTAACTGCAGACTCTTATTATACTTGTCTAATATTCTTTCCCTGCCTTTGAATTATTTGAAGATATACAATGAAATCATACAAACAACACCCATTCTTTTTTTGGTATAGAGTATGTTTGTGTTGAGACTTAGGAAACTAGCCACAGATGTTGGTCTCAACAGATTCCCTTTGGACAGAATTGGAAATCTGACCCATTCTACTCAGTAGCTAGTGGTGAATGATTGTTTTGAGTCTTATGAAATGATGTTATTTATCATTGTATTCGATAACACCCAAACATTAGGACTTCAAAGAAAATTTTAGAGCATATAATACACATTCTATATATATTCTAACTTGAAAAGAACTTGGAACACAGTAAGCAGAGATAGTAAGTTGTATATAAAGATGAACATCGGGACGCCTGGGTGACTCGGTTGGTTAAGCGTCTGTCTTCAGCTCAGGTCATGATTCCAGGGTCCTAGGATCGAGTCCCGCATCGGGCTCCCTGCACAGCGGGGAATCTGCTTCTCCCTTTCCCTCTGCCTGCCGCTCCCCCTGCTTGTGGGCTCTGTCTGACAAATAAATAAAATCTTAAAAAAAAAAAGAAAAAGATGAACATCTACTTCATTTCTTACTACTCATTTCCTTTACACATATTACTCTAGCTGCACCCCTTCTTTGCTATTTTTCAAATGTACTACAGTTCTGCCTCTGTTCCTGTGCATTTATTCTTCCTTCTGCCTATAAAGCTGTCCATCCAAATACAGGTGGTTCAGCTTATGATTTTTCTTTTTTTTTTTTTTTAAAGATTTTATTTATTTATTCATGAGAGACAGAGAGAGAGAGAGAGAGAGAGGCAGAGGGAGAAGCAGGCTCCCCGCTGAGCAGGGAGCCCGATGCGGGACTCGATCCCAGGACCCTGGGATCATGACCTGAGCCGAAGGCAGACGCTTAACCATCTGAGCCACCCAGGCGCCCTGATTTTTCAGTTTTATGATGGTGTGAAAGCCATATGCATTCAGTACAAATTGCACTTGGAATTTTAAAGTTAGGTCTTTTCCATGGCTAGCCATACGCAGTATGACACTTTTGTGATGCTGAGTAGTGGCAGCAGCCGTACCTCCCACTCAGTCATACAATCACAAGAGTAAACAACTCATACAACTATTCTGTACCCATACAACCATTCTGTTTTTCACTTCCAGTACAGTATCCAGTAAATTACATGAGCTCTGCAGTACTTTATTATCAAATGGGCTTTGTGTTAGATGATTTTGCCCAACTCTAGGCTAATGTAAGCATTCAGAGCACAGTTAAGGTAGGCTAAGCTAAGCTATGTTTGGTAGGTCAGGTGTATTAAATGCATTTTTGACTTAAAGTATCTTCAACTTACAATGCATTTATTGGGATGTAACTCAGTCATAAGTCAAGGAAGATCTGTATCTGTATGGTTTGCTCTTGTAATCTTTGAGGTCACAGCTCAGAGGTCACCTTTTCAGCAAGGTTTTGACTGCTTTCTTTAAAATAGCAAAACTACTTCTTAACACACACACCTTTCCCCCAACTCTCCTTATCTTCCTCTTCAGTTTCTTTTCTTTTTTCCCCTCCAGTGTACTTAGTATCATCTGATACATTATATATTTTTCTTACTTTTGTGTGCCCCCCGCCCAGTGTAAACCTTATGATAAGGATGGTTGTCTCTTTTGTTCCCTTCTACGTGCAGGAACATAGAATCGTATCTGGTATCTGATAAGTGCTAAATAAGTATTCATTTCATGAATGAAGTTAAGTATAAAGAACAGTGTTAAAAAAAAAAAAAAAAGAATGGCAAGTCTCCTTGTCTATTTTCTTCCATCTCTTCCCATTCTGCTACCACCATGCCCACCTCAGGGTACTTCTACTCCAGCCTCCCTTCTGCTGCAGAATAATCTCAGGTCTGATAAGACTTGCCATGTAATAGACACCAAATAAATATTTGTTGAATATATGCTAATACTATCTTCCCCAGATATCAGACAAATCTAAAAATCAGAAATGGTGATAAATTGGCAACCTGCTCTGTTCTTGAATTATAGGTATTCATATTTTTAAATTCATCTTTTTGATGAATTGCCTATTCTGGTCTCTCCTACCATCATCTTTCGTCTGTATTATTGCATTAACCTCCTAACTAGTACTCCAGCATCTACGCTTGCCCCATTAGAGTTTATCACAAGAGACAGAGTGATACTAATAAAACTTAAGCCAGATGATGGCATTCCTAAGATCAAAACTTCAATGTCTTCCTTTCTCATTCACCCTGTGTCGTCTACACAGTCTGTCTGTCCATTAACTCTGACATCATATTCTATTCTCCCCTTTGCTCATTCCACTCTAGACATACTGGTCCTCTTGCTGTTGCTGAAACATACCAAGCATACTCCTCCTTCAGAACCTTTGCAATGTACTTTATCCTCTGCTTGGGATGCTCTTCCTCCAGATAGCTACATCACTCATTTGCTTATTGTTTTCACATCTTTCCTTAAAAGTTATCTTCTCAGATCATCTCAGTGAGACCTTCCCTGAGCACTCTAAAATTACTATATCCCCTTGTTTTATTTTTTCCCCTAGCATTTATTACCTTCTAATATACTATATCATTTACTAATTTATTTTGTCTGTCTTTTTCTTTCCTGCCCCCTCAAGAATGTAAACCTTGGAGGGATTTGTCTGTTTTGTTTATTAATGTATCCTTTGCACCTAGAATATAGTAGATGGCTAGTTTCTATTTATTGAATACATGAATGAAACACTTTTTTGGAAAAAAAAAATGGGAGAAAAGAAAAGAGCCATCCTGAATTAAAAACAATATTCCATGGAATGTTGTATTTTATTATCAAACAGAAATCTTAGTGTTTAACTTTTTTGAAGTGATTTTGTCATTTCCCTGTATGCAACCAAAAACAAAACAAAGTCTTTATTTTTAGCTTTTTTGTAATAAAACCCTAGAGATTTCTTCTGCCAACAAGAAAAATTCAAGTTAGGGGTGCCTGGCTGGCTCTGTCGGTGGAGTGTGCAACTCTTGATCTCAAGAGTTTTGAGTTTGAGCCCCACGTGAAGTGTAGAGATTTCTTAAAAATAAAATCTAAAAAATCCAAGTTATTCACACCTCTTATTCAGTTTGATCCTACGAAATAGATCAGTCAGATATTATTGTCCTACTTTGTAGATATGTAAGATTTCAGTGTTTCTTAAAACTCTTCTGTGGACATTAACAAAGAAGTATTTCTTGTTTTGGTAGTAAATGCCAAATTCCTAAGTAGCTTAAATTCTAGTTGGGAAGACAAAGCTTGAAAGAAGAGAAAATCTATTTATTGTGTCCAAGTGTTTCCTATATACTAGTGCTCTGAAAGCTTAACAAGGGAAAGGTAAGCTAGGAGAGCTCAAAGGAGATGGGCTTTGAAAGACATTTGGGTAGGGGCACCTGAGTGGCTCAGTCGTTAAGCGTCTGCCTAAGCGTCAGCTCAGGTCATGATCCCAGGGTCCTGGGATCGAGCCCCACATCGGGCTCCCTGCTAGGCGGGAAGCCTGCTTCTCCGTCTCCCACTTCCCCTGCTTGTGTTCCCTCTCTTGCTGTGTCTCTCTCTGTCAAATAAATAAATAAAATCTTAAAAAAGAAAAAGAAAGAAAGACAGTTGGGCAGTGAACCAGTGAGAGGAGAGGGAACAACAAATCAGTCCAAGGATTATTGTCTGTTTTCTTCTCTGCAGTATCCCTCAAACCTGGAAGTCTCTCCCATAGTTTGTTTGTTTATTGAAGGAATGAATGTGATAATGAGAGCATAGTGCTCTACATAATTAGTGAAAACTGCTTGGCCAACAGATTTAGCAAAGAAAATGTATGAAGACGTTTTATGAAGCCAAGTCTGGAGGGTTTAGATGCCAGGATACAGATTTGAGACTGGTTTAGTTAAGTGTTAATAATCTAGACCACGTTCTTAAGTAGAAGGAAACCCATGATGTAAATAGTATGCTAAGAAATTTTGTCTAAGGTAACAGCTCCTTAACAATAGAACTTTCTGTGGGAATGGGATTATATCTGTGCTGCCCAGTATAATAGTCACTAGCCGCTTGTGTATGTTACGTACTTGAACTGCATCTATTGTGAATTAGGAACTGAATTTTAAATTTAACTAATTTTTTAATTTAAATAGCCACCTGTAGTTAGTGGTTACCATATTGAACAGTGCAAGAGAATACTGAATAGTTTGGAGAGTGAACAGACTAGGATTGAGAGAACAAGTAGTAGGCTTTTAGAGTAATCCGGGCATGAATGATGAAATTCAAAAAGGGAGAATATGCATTGTTTAGAAGAAAGATCAACAGAATTTAATGAAACTGAGATGAAAGAAGGAAGACCCAGATTTTAAGCCAAGACTCTGGGTAATGAGGAATTTAATTGTTAAGAAAATAGGAGATTTCGGGGCACCTGGGTGGCTCAGTCGTTAAGCATCTGCCTTCGGCTCAGGTCATGATCCCAGGGTCCTGGGATCAAGCCCTGCTTTGGGCTCCCTGCTCAGCGGGGAGCCTGCTTCTCCCTCTCCCACTCCCCCTGCTTGTGTTCCCTCTCTTGCTGTGTCTCTCTCTGTCAAAGAAATAAAATCTTTATTAAAAAAAAAAAGAAAATAGGAGATTTGGGTCAAGCTGATTGGTGGTTTGTTGGTTTGGGTGCAAGTTCGAGTGTGTATATTATGTCTTTGGTGAAGATTGAATGGCTAAGTGGAGAGATTTTGCATTTAGAAATAGAGAATTTTGGGTTGGATAATGGTCATGATGTTAAAGTTTAGAGGTAAAGTCATGAGTGGAATCTGAATCTGAGTTTTGAGCAGATAATAAAGGAGTGAAGGTGGTGATGAGAGTCAAATGCCGAAGAGAAATTAAAGTGAAGATTGACTGAATTTAGTCATACAACTATAGATTTAGTAGAGGAAGACATCCAAGAGATTGTCATCTAATCCATTCATTTTACAAGTGAGGAAAGTGATGTTCAGTGATGTGAAATGAAATGTTTAAATATACAGAGCTTGTAAATGTCAAAGTTGAGGGCTTGAACCTAAGTTCTCTGCTGACCCTTTCAGTTTACTGCTTTTCTCATTATGTTGGCAAAACAAAATCCTACTGAGAAATTTCAGTAGAGTGTGATGGAAGTTAGATAACAGTAATAAGAAAGTAGAATATGGATGGAGAAATGGAATTAGTAAGTGTGGGCAGCTTCTTTGAGAAACCTGGCAGTGAAAAAGGGATTGAAATGATACGCAATTGAAAGAGGCAGTGAACTCAGACCAAAGTTTTCTTTTGGTTCCAGAAGTATTGTTGAATAAATTCTGGCATGACAAGCAAGGGATAAAAGTGCCAAAGTAGTATTATCTTCCTCTTACTGCTGCTTAGGGAGATGAAGTAATTGACTTGTAGGATATATCATCTTTGGTGCCAGAAATAGTCCTTAGATCTACCGAAACTATTAAGTGATCAAACCTCCTTTTTCCAAAAAGAATCCTACCTTACCGCACATTGTTCTGTTTTGGTTCAAGATGTAGATTGTTGGTGTGGTTGGCATTTTACTTGGAAAGATAGGACTTCATCATATTTCCTGTTCTTCAGGCCGTTCGATCTCCTAAGACCTAAAAGGAATTCAGAGAGGCAAATCTTCAGCATGAAGACTTTGAGTATGTTCTTTTTGTAATTTAATTACCCAGCCACCATTGTTTGAGGATATTTGCCATGATATTAAAGAACCAACTATGGAAAGTTATATGTGCCATAATATGTTAATTATCTCAAAGCTGGGGTGGTTTCAAGGGGAGAGGTTTCCCTGATTCTCCCCACCACCACCAAAAATGTACCACAAATGATACCTTTTTACATCTTTAAAATAGGATATCATATTAGAAAGAGAATTTTTAGTGAAATGATGAGAATACATCCTGGAGAATGAGAAAGAATTTAAGATTGTTAAGGACTGACCCTAGGGGCACCTGGGTGGCTCAGTTGGTTAAGCATCTGACCCTTGATTTCAGCTCAGGTAATGATCTCAGGGTCTTGAGATCGAGCCCCACGTTGGGCTCCACGCTTGAGCTTCACTCTCTCCTCTCCCCCTGCTCTTCCACCCCACCACTCGCATGTGCATGCTCTGTCTCTATCTCTTTAAAAAAAAGATTGTTAAGGACCCGAAGATTGTTTTACGTTATGGTTGTTTTACAGAAAAAATTATCTCAAGAGACTTCCTTGGCTTTAGCCCTATGTGGAAAATGAAGTTAAAATATAAGAGATTTTTAAATTTTGCAGTGATGTCTTAGAAGTAAAATCTGACAAGGGGTTTAAAGCTGGAAATTACATCTTAGTATTTAATTTCTACTACCAGCTCATTCCTGACCAAGCACATGACCAACCACTTAGTTGATTTTATTGCTGCTAGGTAGTCTCTATATATTACGATGGAAGATGTACTTCTATTGTAAGTCATTGAATTCTGAATAAATTGCCAAATCAAAAAACAGTTTTTTGATGCTAGAGTCTCAGAAGAAAAAAACACCCACAAACAACAAAACAAAACCTGTTAGGATGGAGTTAGGCTGTTTTAATAATTTTTTAAAAGGGACCATATTATCTTGAGAAAGTAGCAATTGTGCTGTACTGCAAAGAGATCAGATATTATGAAATTCCACTTAGACTGAAGGCCAAAAAGGGAAGAGTATCAAAGCCTTACAGAGGCACAAGCACAAATGCGTAGTTATACAGTCACAATTAGGATATCACTTGCTTTCCAATTTCATGTTCTTTTGGCCTTAATATTAAAGGGAAAACTTAGATCTGTATTTAAATTTTGAATTGGTTAGTTTTTATTCCAGACCTTGGTCTATTAATGTACTCTGTCTAGTAAATAGACTATTTACCTGAGAATATTCAGAAACTTAAATGTTGCGGTTTGCTTTTAGAACATTTCAGCCTAGAAGAATGTCTTGTTTACTTTTTGCTTGCTAAGCATGTATGACTGGCAGAAGGCCTGTAGCCCTGCTGCCCACATGGTCTGGACTAAATAACTAGTAGTCTGTTAGAGAAGAACAAAAGAGAAACAAGGAAAATAATTTTCCTTTGGCCAGAAGATAATCACTGGAGCCTTGATTGCTAGAGTTGAGGCAACAACCAAAGTAGAGGGAACTCAATGGAAAGTAGTGTGTGCTGGTAGGAAGGAGGCATTTGGGTTGGGGGTTGGATTGCATAGCATGCAAAATAAAGGTTCCTATTGATCAGTGGTATTTCAGCCTCATGTTCCCAATTGGAATTTAAGTGAGAAGTATTCTGGCATTTTCTTGTTTAGTGTTTCAGAGGAATTTGTGTTTTTTCAGCTTAGTGTACTTTTGTTCTTTATTTAAAAACAGGCAAATCTCTTGACTCTCACAGGGATAATTAAAGAATATAATCTAATAAAATAAAAGCACAAAAAATGAGATATAATTGGGCCGTGATACTGTGCTTCTAACCTGTCTACTTTTAGAAAAGTCAAGAAGTCTTGTTCTAGAATAAGATAAACCCAAGGAGCCTGTCTTTTGAGGGGGAAGGCAGGTATGTGGTATTTCTCTGAGTCACATCTGGGGGGGTGGGAAGCTAAATAAACAGCTGTGCACTGAAGTCTATGAGTCTGTTGACCTACTTTTAAGTCACTTAAATACCTCTGTGTCTGTGCTGAAACCAAACTGGAATGTTGGAAAAAACCTTGAGAGGGTACCTCTCAGTAGTTTCCCCATAAAAAATCCCATCTCTTTGCTTATTTTAGTATTCTCAGAATAGATCTGGATTTTTAAGTCAGATAATTCCCCTGGGAAGATTACTGTAAATTGCTATAGTATGCTGGTATTTTTTTTGTACTTTTTTTTACATCAGTGAAGGGAAGATCATCTTATAGCAGTAGGTGTGACCTATTGGGTGCCTTTTGTGTTGAAAATATTATATTCAGCACTTTATGAACAAGATCTCATTTAATCCTCAACAGTTGTGGTAATTAGGATTCAGATTGAGACTTGCTCCTCATAGCATAGTTAGAGAAGATTGTATCAATCTTTGAATAGTGCTTAAATAATGTTTCATCTATTTTCTTGTTTAATTTTATATTCCTATATCCCAGCTCCTTAGCATAGTTCATGGCACTTGGTAGGCACTTAAGAAATGTTTGTTGAGGGACGCCTGGGTGGCTCAGTTGGTTAAGCGACTGCCTTCGGCTCAGGTCATGATCCTGGAGTCCCGGGATCGAGTCCCGCATCGGGCTCCCTGCTCGGCGGGGAGTCTGCTTCTCCCTCTGACCCTCCTCCTTCTCATGCTCTCTCTCTCTCATTCTCTCTCTCTCAAATAAATAAATAAAATCTTTAAAAAAAAAAAAGAAATGTTTGTTGATTATATATCTGACTCCATTGAATACATACTTTACCTTAAAGCCAGGCTCCCTTTCTAATAAAGAATGCTCTTCTACAGCATCCGGCACTTTGGGAATATTAGCTGGCTTTTCTCCTTTTTCTCTGGCCCTTGTTTCTTGCTTCTTTTGGGGTGCCCCTTTTCTTCTGCTCATCCTTTAAATGTTGCTGTTCCTCCGTGCTCTGTTTTAAGCCCTCTTTTAGTCTCTCTCTACACCTCCTATGGGGAATGTCTATTTTACTGACATTATTTGTTATTCACATGTGGAAGATGCCCAAATCAATATCTCCAGCTAAGATATTTCTTGTGAGCTGAGCTTCAGTTCCATTTATTTTATTCATGTATTTATTTGTTAATTCATTCAGCAAACATTTATCGAGTGTATACCATCTGCATAAAGTATAGCAATGAAAAAGATTAAACAGGTTTCAATTCTCGTGGAGCTTATGTTGTAGGGAATAAATAAGATTCTTGTAAGTGCTACAAAGACGGTAAATCAAGGTAATGTGATAGAGCGTGGTTAGGGAAGAACTCTCTGAAGAGGTGATGTTTGAGATCTAAAGACAAAGAGCAAGATTTGTATGTTGAAGGAGGAAAGGGGAATGAAGGAAAATGAGGCAGTTCCCTGATGAAAAAAAAGAAATTCCCTAAAAGGGGGGAACTTGGTCAGTGCAGGTATGGCTAGGTGAGAGCAATTAATAAAAGATGTAAAAGGGTACATATCATGGAGGGATTTTTTGGCTATGATGTTTGTTTTTATTCCAAAATTCATAGGAAGACCTTCAGGGGTTAAAATAGAGATTAACATGATCTGATTTTTATTTTTAAAAAACCACTCTGGCTACCATATGAAGACTAGAAAATAGCAGTGGATACATGGAGATGATAGGGGGAGATCATGATGCTTTGCAATAGGGTGATTAACTGTAGTAATGAAGAGTGGTGGACAGATTTGTGCTGTATTTTGAAGGTGAACCTGACAGGATTTGGTAATGCGGAAAATGAGAAAAAGAGTCATTTGCCTACTTGACATCTTTTTGGGTTGTTTCAGAGTCACCCAATATTTAACATGGTCAAACTGAACCTGCTTTCCTGTCCCCTTTCTTTTCCCAAACTTAACTTCCTTTCCAGTGTTTCTTTTTAGGATTTTATTTGTTTATTTGAAAGAGAGAGCGCAAGCGGGGGAGGGGGGTGTGCAGAGGGAGTGGGGAAAGCAGACTCTCTGCTGAGCAGGGAGCCCGACTCGATGCGGGGCTCAATCCGAGGACCCCGAGATCATGACCCGAGCCAAAGCCGCTTAACTAATTGAGCCACCCAGGTGCCCCTTTTCCAGTGTTTCTTATCAAATGTCACTCCCTATGAACTCATTTGCTTAAGACAGAAGCCTAGGCATTATCTTCCATTTTTATTTTTTTTATTTTTTTTTTTATTTTATTTTTTTTATTTTTTGAGAGAGAGAGAATGAGAGAGAGAGAGCATGAGAGTGGGGAGGGTCAGAGGGAGAAGCAGACTCCCTGCCGAGCAGGGAGTCCGATGCGGGACTCGATCCAGGGACTCCAGGATCATGACCTGAGCCGAAGGCAGTTGCTTAACCAACTGAGCCACCCAGGCGCCCCTATCTTCCATTTTTAATTCTTTTTCCCTGCATACCTCCCCCACCCCAACCAGTAAAGGCCATTGATTCTTGTATTTGAATGCACATGTCTCTATCCCCAGTGTCACACCTGGATTTCCCTGTCAGTCTTCTGACTGGTCTCCTTGCTTCTTATGTTATTACCCCTATCTAATCCATTCTAGATGCTGTAGACAGATGTAATGAAGGCATTTCTCTCCTGAATATTCTTCATTGGCTCCCTCAGGATAAGGTTGAAACTCCCCTAACATAATCTGTAGAGATTCTTTATGACTTGGCCTCTGCTTGCCTCTTTAGCCTCATCGTTCACCCTTGATCCTTGCTATCCACCAGCCACACTAAATTACCATTTGTTCCTCAGTGAGTCATACTCTAGTTCTCATTGCACTTGTCTCTTTTCCTAACCCTCTTGTTGCCCACTCCCCAACAAAATTCACCCCCAGCAAACAAGCAGCATACAAAAACTCTTGAATGTCCTTTGGGTATCAGCTTAGATGTCATGTCTTCAGAGAGACTTCTGATCCACCAACTCTAAGTTAGTTGCCCCTGTTTTATGTTCTCTTAGCACCCTCTACTACCTCTCACCAAGGTACTATCTCAATGTTTCGAATTGCCATCGTTTCCTACTGGACTGTAAGCTTCATAAAGGTAGGGGCACTGTCTTCCATGTTCACCATTATATTTTCAGCTTCTAGATTCTTTTTTTTTTTTTCCAAGTTTTTATTTAAATTCCAGTTAGTTAACATATAGTTGTAATATTAGTTTCAGGTGTACAATTGAGTGATTCAACACGTACATACATCACCTGGTGCTCATCACAAGTGCCCCCCTAACTCCCCATCACCTATTTCATCCATCCCCCCACCCACCTCCCTTAAGTAACCATCAGTTTGTTCTCTATAGTTAAGAGTCTGTTTCTTGGTTTGCCCCTCTTTCCCCCTACTTTGCTCATTTGTTTTGTTTCTTAAATTCCACATATGAGTGAAATCATATGGTATTTGTCTTTTTCTGACTTACTTCACTTAACAGCTTCTAGATTCTTAATATACATTTGTTGAAGGTGATCTGTGGTTAAGAAAGTGTATTAATAGAATATTCATGGCATTTTTAGTATGAAGATTTATTCAGCCTACTGACATTTTTATAAAAAGAATATTCAATATATATAGTTCATAATAAATCAGTACCTCTGGCTAAATAATAAACTGATCAGTGCCCTAAATAATGTTATTCTTGGAAGTGGCCCATAAACTTTTTGACATGACCCCAGTAGTCCTTACGTAATCAGAAAAGCCAAGAAATTTTCTTCTCCGGACCCAGAATCAGCTATGCCCTTCCAAGGATCCCTGGTTCCTTTTGGTGGGAAATAGTACCATTTTGAACACTAAGTATGCTCATTGCTTCTGTGTTACGCCAGTATGACAACAGAAAATGGTACAATATTTCTTTGTAGTTCTTTTTGTCTTTAAGGTAAAAATATGTTTTAAAGTCATTTGAAATAATTCTCTGTGTTGTTAATTTACCAACTTGACATAGGCATGTTTGGAAGGTTTTTTTCCATTTTGGTTTAATTTGATTTTATACTTAACATAAAGCATATACAGGGTTCCAAAGTCAAATCTGCAAAACAAGATACATTCAGAGAAGTCTGGTTTCTTTCTTTGTCCCTTCCACCTATCTTATTTTTTCGCTCAACAAGTAACTTAGGGGGGTTGGGGAAGCTTTGCTTTCCATTTTTATTTATTTTTTAAAAGATTTTATTTATTCATTTTGAGAGAGAGAGAGAGAGAGAGAGAGAGAGAGAGAGTGTGTGTGTGTGTGTGTGTGTGTGTGTGTATTGGTGGGGGAGGGGCAGAGGCAGAGGGAGAGAGAGAATTCCAAGCTGACTTCACGCTGAGCACAGAGCTCAATGTGGGGCTTGATCCCACATCCATGAGATCATGACCTGAGCTGAAATTAAGAGTCGGATGCTTAACCGACTGAGCAACTCAGGCGCTAAACAAATGTGTAAATATATTTACCTCCATATTCAGATATACACACATACTCATATATGTTTTTTTTTTTTTTAAAGATTTTATTTATTTATTTTGGAGAGAGAGTGAGGGCGAGTAGGGGGAGAGGGAGAGAATCCCAAGTAGTTGCTGCGCTCAAACCCACTGCCTGAGACCACAACCCAAGCTGAAACCAAGAGTTGGACACCCAACCAACTGAGCCTCCCAAGTGCTCCTACATACATGCTTCTTAGAAAAATGTCAGTATACTATTCTGATATACTCTGGTGTATTTTATTTTATTTATTTATTTATTTATTTAAGATTTTATTTATTTATTTGACAGAGGGAGACACAGCGAGAGAGGAAACACAAGCAGGCAGAGTGGGAGAGGGAGAAACAGGCTCCCTGCGGGTCTCGATTCCAGGACCTTGGGATCATGACCTGAACCGAAGGCAGACGCTTAACGACTGAGCCACCCAGGCATCCCTGGTGTATTTTTTTTTTTTTTTTTTAAGATTTTATTTATTTATTTGACATGGGGGTGGGGGGGAGCCAGCAAGCACAAGCAGGAGTAGCAGCAGGCAGGGGAGAAGCAGGCTCCCTGCTGAGCAAGGAGCGCAGTGCGGGACTCGATCCCAGGACCCCGGGATCATGACCTGAGCCGAAGGCAGACGCTCAACCGACTGAGCCACCCAGGTGTCCCTATACTGTTTTTTTTTCTTTTAAACTTGATCTCACTATAACAAGATACGTAGATAATCCTTATTCCTTTGTAAAACTGCATGGTATTCTCTTACAGAATTAGACTATAGTTTTTTCATCTAGCTTTGTCTTTTTGGACACTTGAGTTATTTATGGGCTTTTAATATTATAAATACTGCTGCAGTGAATAGGCTTGTTTATGTATCTTTTCATATTCTTCACCAGTATGTCTTTGGGTTTAGTTGCTAGAAATGAGAATAACTTTGCTAGATTCTGTATTCCTACCAAAGAGATTGTGCTATTTTGCATTCCCACCAACAATATCTGAGTGCCTGTTTCCTTATTATCTTAACAACTTAGTAGGTTGCAACTTTCTAATTTGTATTAATCTGGTGAAAATGGTTTCTTGGTGCAATTTTAATTTATTTTATTGTGAGCATTGTTGAGCATCTTTTCATATGTTTTTAGGCCATTTGTATATTTTTTTCTATGACTGAATCTCTATATGGTTGTGGATCTCTTTATATAGAAAGGAAAATAACCTTTTTTCTTTTAAATGAATTGCACATATTTTTTACGTTCTTAATATTGTCTTCTTTGTCTACACACTTGAGTTATTGTACTTCTATAATTAAAATGTCCTGTATATCTGTACTTTCTTACCTGTTCACATTGCCCAGTAATCTAGTTCAGGCCAGCATGACTTCTTCTTTTTTTTTTTTAAATTAACATATAATGTATTATTTGTTTCAGACTTTGTTTCACAAGTCTGTGATTCATCAGTCTTACACAATTCACAGTCTTTTTTAAAGATTTTATTTATTTATTTGAGAGAGAATGAGAGAGAGCATGAGAGGTGGCAGGGTCAGAGGGAGAAGCAGACTCCCTACTGAGCATGGAGCCAGATGAGGGACTTGATCCTGGGACTCCAGGATCATGACCTGAGCCAAAGGCAGTCGCTTAACCAACTGAGCCACCCGGGGACCCAAGCCAGCATCACTTCTTTTAAGACAATTACAATAACCTTTTAACTCTTCCCTGCCTCCATCTCCAATTTTGCCTTTCCCTAATCTGTTTTGCCCATACATCACATAAATCTTTCTAAACTCTCTTATCGTCTTTCTCTTGCCATACAGCCTTCAGCTGCTCCCTTTGTACTCAGAGTGAAATTCATATTCCTCAACTTACTGCTTAAGCCTCTCCGTGAGTTAGCACCAGTTAGCTTAACTTCATTAGCCAGGGAGTCTAATGTTCAGCCAAATTGAATTTTTCTTTGTTTACTATGTAGGCTCTATATTTGTTCACTCTGTTTTTCACTTAAGTATTTCTTACAGCCTGGATCACTTTATCCTCCCTTTCCCTTCCCAGCCCACCCCAACCAATCGTGTTATCCAAATCTTACCCATTCTTTAAGCCAAGATCAGATACTATCTTACAATTCCTCTCCTTTGCCCTTCCCATGATTCTCACTGTGATCAAGCTGATTTCTGAGAGTATTCTAGTTGGGAACCATTAGAATTAAGGAGGTATTAAAGAGAAGAACATCAGATATCCAGAGATTTTGATAAATTATATTCTGGTAGTATCACATTGACAGAAAACGAATAGTACATGTTTTCTTAATTGATTCATCTCATCTCCTAAAGGCGGTGCCAGTGATATTTCTGTTGTCTACGTCTCCTCATTTTTATTAGAGTGATAATTATGACTGCTTAGGGGACCAGAAACTTAATTTTAGTTTTAATCTGATCATACTCCATCTTTTTCTTCAAGTGTACAGATTGCGTTTGCAAATTCAGTTTTTACTGTGTAGTATCCCTGAACCCAAATTCAGAGTGTGTTTCCTGTAGGTGTGGGGAAATTTTCACACTCTCCAGATTCTCTAAATTGATGAGGCTTTAGAATTAAAATCTGTAGCTAAGGAGTGTTTTGATAGTGTTTAAAGTATTTTATCAAGCTGATGTCCTTAATGCCTCAAAAAATATGTCTACAGTTTTAACTTTTAGCTCTTTCATTTAGTTGGACCTGAGATAATTACAGAATCCTTTGGAGCCCCGAATAGTTATAAATCTCAGAGAAAATTGTTTGCTTGCCAAAGACAGCATGTTCCCCTTTAATAATATAAGGGAAATTAAAGTTCCATTTTGCACCAAAAATGCAGTGTAGGATATAGGCTCATTTGAATTCATGACAAACATAATAAAATGAGAAAGAGTATATTGTCTAAAATAATCCTTAGATAATCATCCCCTTATAGAAATATCTTTAATTGATAAGGGAAAAAGTAGGTCAGATATTCTTCATTGCTTTGATCTAGGGAAAATTTGTTACTAATAATGAAGAGCATTTTAAAAGTAAAATTTGCAACCCCCCCCCCCCTTTAAATCAGAATAGTGTATGCTATAAGAAGAGAAATGTGGTTTAATTATTCTTGGTTCATTTTTACCTCTGGTGAAGAGTAAAAATGTGAAACTTAATATCATTTCCAGATGTTAGCTTAAGAACATAAGTGTATGAGGTCTAACCTGTATTGCTTCATAAGATAATCAGATTTGGCAGAGAGATTCAAAGGCCTTGAAAGAAGAAAAGACAAAATTCCCAGGTCTTACCCTTTACCTTCTCCTGGCTTGGTACCTAAAACTCTGTCACGTCCATTACTGTTCATTGCCTTTCCTCCCCTACTAGACTGTGAACTCCATTACATCAGAGCTGAGTCTGACTTTTCTGTGTATCACTAGTGAATGCAGGGATGAATCAGGGGTCTAACCCTAGCCATGCTGACAAGCTGCTGTTTAGCCTCAGGCATGTCATAGTACAGCTCTTTATGCCTACTTTCAAAAGGATAAAAGAGAAAATCATAGTCTCTTAGAGATGGGAGAGACCTTAAATATTACATAATCCAACCCCTTATTTTATGGATGAAGAAACCCTCCCTGCCTGGCTCTTCTAAATGTGAGAGTAGAAATACTTTGAACTAAATAAATATCACTGTTGTATTTTATCCTCATCTTCTCATGTGGGATAGATTAATTTCATTTAGGAACAGATCCATGTTTTTCTTTGCAATTTAGCCCTCACATCTTATTCTGAGTTAGAAAAAGAATGGGTGGTCAAGTTTCTCAGGGTAGGGGTCAGTAAGAGGGGGGAAGAAACATTTTTTCAGTAGGATTTATGACAAATGAAAACAAAACACCTACATATATTCCTTAAATCATTTCTCTAGGCACTTCTCACTAAGCTTGTTTTTTGTTGTTGTTGTTTTTTTTGATAAACTCACAGACACATTAAGGTCCATATGTCTAAACATGTAGGCTTTTTTTTTTTTTTTTTTTGAAGATTTTATTTATTAGAGAGAGAGAGTGAGAGAATGAGCAGTGGGAGCAGCAGGCAGAGGGAGAAGCAGACTCCCCACTGAGCAGGGAGCCCGATGCAGGACTCAATCCTGCGACTGCAGGATCATGACCTGAGCCGAAGCTAGACACTTAACCAACTGAGCCACCCAGGCACCCGGCATTTTTTATGTGAGGTAGGGAGGGGGAGAGGGAGAGGGAGAGAGAGAATCTTAAGCAGGCTCCATGCCCAGCACAGAGACCAATGCGGGACTCAATCTCACAACCCTGAGATCATGACCTGAGCTGAAATCAGGAGTCGGACGCTTAAACCACTGAGTCACCCAGGTACTCCTAAATGTGTAGGCATTTAAAAATGATTTTCTGAAGTTGTTTGGATTTTGGACTTTTAAAATTTTATTTTGTTATGAAGGATCTTTGAACTAGATTATGAAGGATAGTTGTGTCCTGGCATCTATTATAACATACCTCAGGCAAATTGAATTATTTATTCATTTTTAAAATTAAGAAGTGGGGTGCTTTTCAGCAACACAGTCATCTTTGTATTTTCCACACATGCTAGCACAGAACCTTACAAATGCCAAAACTCAAAAATATGTGTGGATGATTTTGTATATGAATATTTGAATGAATGAATGAATTTAGTTAGCACTCTGGCATGGCATCCAAACACATCAGAGCATTGCTTTCTCATAATCTTTCTGTCTACTCTCAGACCTACCAAGCAATTCCAGCTCACATAGGGATTAGTGGTTGTATCAAGTAGAAGATTCATTTTGACTTGGTTTTGCCATTTCCACAGAAGTGAGGAAGAGGAGGACATTTATTGCATTGCCCTCCTTCCTTTTGCTCCTTGTTTCAAGTAGTCAGTAACCCATCTTTACCTTTCAGTCTTTATATTTACTGTGTGGGAGAGGTTGAAGCTTTCTGCAGATCTTCTAAGGAGAACACTACCCCAAATAAATTTGGCTTAGGGTATTCCTGACTCAGAGTCCAAGAAAATTCCTCACAAAATCTTCTACATAGGTGATAATTCCTGTATTTTTTTCAGTTTCAGAGTAATAGAAATAAGAGATCCCCAAACTTTTTCAGTAAAGGCCCAGTTTCTTCTTATTTTCAGACAGATGAATTAGAATAATTCGTTGGATGCTGACTAAATTCACAAATAATCTAGTTCAGCTCTGCAACCCAGAACCCCCTAGAATCCTCATGGCCTCATGGCCTGTGGTAGAGGTTCTCTAACACTGTAACACTACTTTCCTTGGAATTCTGGGTCAACTAGAAGATGCCCCTCTCATAGCCTGTGCTGGTAATTACAAGAAATTACAGTTTTATTCATCATCTGCAGTTAATCCAGACTTGCCAGACAGTGTTTCAGACATCATTTATAAAAAGGCGTTGAGTCAAATAAACTTTTCTTTTTCTATAATTCTAAAAATCTTGAAAACTGCAATGAGGACCATAAAGCCCTCCGTCTTAATCCAGTCAGGCTGTTAAAACAGACGGAGTGTCTTATAAACAACAGAAATTTATTTCTCCTGGTTCTGAAGTCGAGGAAGTAAGTCTAAGATGAGGGTGTTGGCAGAGCAGTTTCTGGGGAGGACCTGCTTCCCCATAGACGGGCCATCTTCTCACTTGTTACCTTACATAGTAGAAGGGGCAGGGAAGCACTAACCCCATTCAGGAGGGCTCCACCCTCATGACCTAATCACCTCCCAAACACCCTGCCTCCTAACACCAGCACCTTGGGGCTTAGGATTCAACATATGAATTCTGGTGGGGGACATATGTATTCAGACTAGAGGACCTCCCCTACCCCCAATTATTATTTTTATGATATTTGCCAATAAATACTGGATCTTATGCTGAAAATTATCAATATTAAAAGTATTTTTTCCTACTCTTTTCCTTTCGTCCATTTTTTAGAGTTTTAAAGACATAACTGTTTTTCATAATAGACTCCCAACCATTTCCTCACTTACAAGATTGTGCCTGATTTCTTAAGGTGCTATTTTAATGGTATCATTAATAAAACTCTTGCTCAGGGGCGCCTGGGTGGCTCAGTCGTTAAGCGTCTGCCTTCGGCTCAGGTCATGATTCCAGGGTCCTGGGATCGAGCCCCACATCGGGCTCCTTGCTCAGCGGGAAGCCTGCTTCTCCCTCTCCCACTCCCCCTGCTTGTGTTCCCTCTCTCGCTGTCTCTCTCTCTGTCAAAAAATAAATAAAATCTTTAATAAAAAAAAAACAAAAAAAACTCTTGCTCAGTATCATATATAGTAGTTATTTTGCCTCTTAAAATTCCCCCATTTTTAAATACAGGCCCAGGTTTTTGTTTTGTTTTTTGAGTATTTGAAATTTTGGAATAGAGTCAGTAATAGTGTTGCACGTTGCAACTTTTTTCTGCCTTTCACCTAAAATGGACCGACCATGCCAGCCAGACATCATTTAAAAATTCATTTGGGAATATCTGAAAAGGATGATTTTCTTTGTATGTGGATTGCTAAATAATTTATAATTCCATTTAAAATAAAGTTTTCTCCACTACCTGTTGATTACAGTTCTACTGACAAGAACTGTATCAGCCTCCTTTCCCTATAGCATCTGATGTATTGTTATTACTGGGGAGTGAGAAGTTCTACTGTTGCTACCACAACCAAACTGAAGGGAAGCACTTAATCATGTGACAGCAGTGGGGAAATGGTCCCAGCCTTGTATGGAATATCAATGAATAGAGACAGGGAAACTCTGGCTCCATTTTATTTACCAGGATAGCTGGTTATGTTTAATGTCTGAAGAGAAAATATTTTGAAATTTTTATCTTGAGGCCTAGCAGATCATCAGGGCTTCTTGCTTTCCACTAATCAGCAACAGAGGCTGAGTAACAATGCTACCTTTATAGGTATGGCAAAAACAGTGGAGATGGTAAACGTTATGGAAGAAAAAAAGCATGCCAGTTTTAAAAAGAATCCCTAGGAGTTTTTACTTACCAAATAAGTAGCTCATCATATTTTGCTTTTAGTTTTATCTACCAGGAAGATTTTGACTTGAACTTTAGGTCCAATTTAAGTAGGTACTGTAATACTCTGTAGTCTAAGTTTATGAATTATTTCTCTACTTTCTTATATGGTATATATTTTCTTATCCTTAATTATCTTGTTTCTGTTTTTTATTGTAAACCGTCTATTAAAAATGTTTAACAATAGGTTGGGTAAAATTAAGTAATAACTGAAGCTAATGTAACATTGTGTGTCAATTGTACTTCAGTAAAAAAAAGAGTAATAACTAAGACTGGTACTTTATTAAAATCCTTATAAGGTAGAAGTTGATTCCAAAAAAACAAATCTCTGTACATTTCAGTCAGTTTAAAATACCTGTGGCTGTCTGGCTTAGTTGTTTAACTCATTGATGGATTATGAGTCCAAAACTTAAGTGAGTTTTAATTTCTCTGTTTGCTTTGCTTTGACTGCCTTCTACTTAAGTCTCCTTTCTTTTCTCAATTGTGTAGTACTTCTCTGTAGTCCCATACCACATTGTATTTATCTATAACTGTTTATAATAATGGTCTGTTTACTTGCCTCTCTGCCATTAAACCATAAGCTCTGTGAGGCCAAGAATTGTGCTTTGTTCTTGGCATAGTGCCTATCATATTGAGGTCCACAGTAACTGTTTTGATGAATGAATATTAGAATATTTCAAGATGATACATGGTACCCTGAACCTTGCAAATTCTGAAGCTGCTTGATGATGATGACCAAGGGGAACAGGACAACTAAATTTTAATGAGTCAGTATGATTCTATCTCTGAACTAGAGAACTCAAGATTTTAAGATAAGGTGTCAGTGAACTGTAGCAGGCCTTACTGCTTGTTTTTGTAAACAAAGTTTTATTGGAACACAGCCATGCCCATTCATTTACCTTTTGTCTGTAGGGCTGCTTTCATGCTTATTCCTGCAAATATTGGCTATGGCTCCTTTACGTAATGTTGCATTGGCAGGGTTGGGTAGTTGGGACAGAGCCTATATGGCTCGCAAAAACAAACCTGAAATATTTACTTTCTGTATCTTTACAGGAAAACTTTGTCATCCTTTGTTATGGATGAATGAGGGAATAGGACATTATCTAGAGATAGCATCTCTAAAATGGGATAACTCCAGGAATGGTTATAAAGAGTAAATTAAATGTGTGAGTACTACCTACCACAGTGTCTGGCTTACTATGTTCCGAATATAATTTATTAAATATTATCAAATAAGATAAGTATAATGACATTTTAAAAAAGATTTTATTTATTTGAGGTGCCTGGGTGGCTCAGTCGTTAAGCGTCTGCCTTCAGCTCAAATCATGATCCCAGGGTCCTGGGATCGAGCCCTGCATCGGGCTCCCTGCTCGGCGGGAAGCCTGCTTCTCCCTCTCCCACTCCCCCTGCTTGTGTTCCCTTTCTCGCTGTCTCTCTCTCTGTCAAATAAATAAATAAAATCTTTAAAAAAAAAAAGATTTTATTTATTTGAGAGAGAGAGAGAGCACAAGCAGGGGGAGGGGCAGAGAGAGAGGGAGAAGCAGGTTTCCCACTGAGCAGGGAGCCTGATGCGGGGCTCGATCCCAGGACCCTGAGATCATGACCTGAACTGAAGGCAGATGCTTAACCAACTGAGCCACCCAGGCGCCCCAGTATAATGACATTTTTATAAGTGTTTCTCAGTGTTTGCTTGAGCACTTGAAACCACTCAGAATGTAAGATACGCTGTTTAACAGATTTTAAAAATATTTCTGGGTATTAAAAATAAATAACATAACACATTTCTGGGTATTTAGAAACTCTAGATATTTTATGTCAGAAAAGAAGTGAGAAGAGGGGAGAGAGTAACAAAAAGAAAGCAGAGTTCATGTGATCAAGCAATATAATTAAACTGCTGAAGGCATTATTTGATGGGGTTGGGATAATGGCATAAAAATACTTATCCATAGAAGAATACAGAATTTGTATTAAAAAGATAGCTGAATAAATATCTTGGGTATTTTTTGGCTAAAATACAAAGTATTTTAATTCAGATTAATTTGGGAATTCAGAGATCCCTAAAATGAAGGGCATCTCATGGCCTTAACCTGCTGAAGTTCCTTGGAGCCTTCAAAAACAAAAACAAAAAACCAATCCAAACTCTTCCTTTTTCTTAGACTGTGGCAGCTCCCATCACCACCCCACCAAAAACACCCTCATTATCTTAAAGACTTTAATGTACCCTTTTGGATAAACTATTGTACCAACATCCATCTGAAGAATATAAAAGACACAAGAGGAGAACATGAGAGAAGAAAATAGACAAATGGAGAGGTTCTGTGGAATTAGATGGAAGGGTCTAGAATCAGGGTCTGAGTTAAAATTTTGGTGCTTTGGTGTGTGATTTGGGGAAATTCTTTAGTATCTTTAAATCTTAGTTTCCTTATCTGTAAAATGGGGTTAATAACAACTTTCTTCATTGGGTTGTTGTATGAATCACACAGGCATGTAAAAAATAAAGCCCAAGCAAACAGCAAGCCATCACTAAAGGTTAGCTGCTGTAGTAGTGGTGACAAAAAAGGGAAACTTACTCTCTTTTCTTCTCTCCTCTGATCTTTTCCTTTGGCATAGTTACTCAAAGTATTATAAGAATCGAATTGCTACAATAATGTGTTTTTTCTCTTTTTCACTTAGTGTTTTGAGCACCGATGATATTTTTTAATACGAAAAGTTAGGAGAGAAGAGCAAACCAAATACTTTTTGAGGAAGTTTAAGAATCTAACCTTATTCTACCAGTAATCTTGGCTGTTTTCATCTGCGAAGAATCTCTAGACTCTTTTCTTCTTCTAAGGCTTAAATTATAAAATTAAGTAGGAGGTACAGGAATATTGTCTCTGAAATCTTCAAGACACAGCCCCAGTGTGAGAAATGATGACATCTGCTGGAATTGTATGTAAAATATAATAATTTAAAAATCAAATCTCAAAAATGGTCATAAATTAGACAAGTGTAAGTATTAAAGTAGCGATTTTACTGATTGATGTGTCAAGTCACTTGGAACTTAGAGGCTATTATGGAATAATAATGGGGTAAGAATTGAGATAGCTAGTATTTTGGAGAAGTAAATTTAAGTGATTTTTCTTTCTTTTTTTTTTTAAACCACTTAAAACTTCAAACTTCCCATGCTCCCAGCAGCACTATTTACAGTGGCCAAGAGGTAGAAGCAAACCAAATATCCATTGATGGATAAATGGGTAAACAAAATGTGAGTACAGTAGTCCCCTCTTATCCACAGGGGATACATTCCAAGACCCCCAGTGGATGCCTGAAACTGCAGATAAGACTGAACCCTTTATATAGTATATTTGCATAGTATAGTATAAATATGATAAAATTTAATTTATAAATTAGGCACAATAAGAGATTAACAATAATGACTAATGATAGAATAATTATGACAGTACACTGCAGTAAAAATTGTGTGAATATGGTCTGTCTCTCAGAATGTCTTATTGTATTGTACTCACCCTTGTTCTTCCTATGATGATGTGAGATGATGAAATGCCTACTTGGTGAGACGAAGTGAGGGGAATAACTTAGGCACTGTGATGTAGCAGTAGGCTACTATGACCTTCTGAGGATACATCAGAAAGAGGATCATCTAATATGGGACCTTGGTTGACTGTGGGTAACTGAAAGTGAGAAAAGTGAAACTGCAGATACGGGGGGACTCAAGTATATACATTCAAGGAAACATGTAATATTTAGCCTTGAAAGGGAAGGAAATTCCCACACATGTAACAACATGGATGAACCTTGAGGACATTATGCTAATTGAAATAGCCAGTCACAATAGGACAAATACTGTATGATTCCACTTATGTGCAGTCCCTAAAGGAGTCAAATTCCTGGGGACAGAAAGTAGAATGGTGGTTGCCAGGAGCTGGGACAAGGGGGAATGGGGAGGTATTGTTTAATAGGGACAGAATTTCAGTTTTGCAGAATGGGAAAGTTCTGAAGATCTGTTATACAACAGTGTGAATATACTTAACACTACTGAACTGTACACTTAGAAATGATTAAGGTGGTAATTTTATGTTAGGAGTTTCTTATCACAATTTTCAGAAACTGAAAATAAACCGTACAAACTTGTTCGATTGGAAGGACACAACATGAAATCATTTGGAAACTAGTGGATAAACTCAACTAAATTAAAAAAAAGTAGTGGAATAAACTGTAAAACTACTCTCTCTTGAATTACATTTCAGAGAGGCTCACTAAGATCAACAAAACAAGCCATTGTCTTTTCAGTCGATCTAATTTATAGGCATGATTTTATGCTAAAGGTATTGGGAAACCTTGTAGGTTTTTAAGGGAAGGGAAATTATGAAAATTATTTTTGAAGACATTTACTAGGAATCAGTAAGAATTTAGAGTTCATAGGAGAGAGAGTGCCTTGAGCTGGAATGGTCAGTGAAGAGTCAGTGAAGAGGCATTTGCAATGATTCTTAAAAGTGAGTAGGATTTAGATGGAGAGAAGATTGTATAGGTGGTTGATGAGGAGTGACCGAGAGATACAGGTAAGCAAGATATAGCTAAGTAAGGGAAGGTTTAAAATGCCAAGATAAATGGTTTAAATTGATTTTGTAGTCCTGAGAGATTCAAAGTAATCATCATCATGAACATTTACAGAATACTGTTATGTTCATTATCCTATGTGAGCCCCAGAACCAAGTGAGGAAAGCACCCCTACTTCATAGGTAAGAGACCTGAAGCTCCCAGATGTTAAATGACTTGCTAATAGCTAGTTAAGTAGGCCTGAGGACCCAGTCCTAGACACCAGATCATATTCTCATGCAGACTTTGGAGCAGTAGAATAGTGTGTACTGTAGAAAGTTCATTTTTAGTGGCTGTATGTAGGATGGATTGTAGGAAGAGCAGGGCTGGAGGCAGGGAGACCAGTTAGGATGCTGTTAGAGTTGTCTAGATAGATCCAGAGTGGTGGCTGTAGGAGCAGAAACAAAAGGGGCACCTGGCTGGCTCAGTTGGTACAGCATGCGACTCTTTTTTTTTTTTTTTTTTGCGACTCTTGATCTCAGGATTGTGAATTCAAGCACCCATGTTGGGTGTAGAGATTACTTAAAAAAATAAAATCTTTTTTTTAAAAAAAGAAACAAAATATTAGATTTGAATATTTAATAGAACCATAGATACTGTACACTTTAAGGGGCCTTCAAGGTCTTTTGATACAAGTCCGTAACCTTAGGCTGGGTACACTCTTGTTAATTTTATTTTCTATATGGGACAACTGAAGGGCAGAGGTAAGTGAACTGGCTAAAGTACTAATGTCTTCATCCTTGTATTTGTCATAACTTCTAATATCTGTACTTCCTCTTCTGATATGTTAAAGCCTTGCTAACCTGAGAGGATCCTTCCCATTGTAAGACACCAGCAAAAAGTGCCTTATTAACCCACCACTTCTATATCCAGACATAAGTATTACTCAATTTTCTTTCCCAAGTACCTAACACAGCATGTCATGTAGCAGTGAGTAAGTGTTGAGTGAGTGAATGAATGAATGAATGAATAAGTTGATGTCATGGCTACTAAAAAGCATTAACTTTTACTGTTGCCTGCAATTTAGGTCTCTGATTTATGTCACAGAAAGGCTTTATGTCAGACCTAAGAGTTCCTGTTTTTTAGAAAGTAAACTTTTTATTTTGGGATAGATTAAAAAATACAGAAAAATAAAAAAATATAGTACAAAGTGTTTCCATATACTCCTCACCCAGTTTCAGTTTCCTCTAACATTATTTTCTTACATTTCTGTGGTACATTTTTTCAAAATTAAGAAACCAACGTTGCTACATTATTATTAACTAAAGCCCAGATTTTATTCAAATTTCACCAGTTTTTCCATTAATGGCCTTCCCCTGCGCCCCCACCTCTGTCCAAGATACGACATTGCACTCAGTTGTCCTGTTTCCTTAGTCTCCTCTTGTCTATGACAGTTTCTTAATCTTTACTTGTTTTTTTGTTTTTGGGGTGTGTGTGTGTGTGTGTGTGTGTGTGTGTGGTATTTTATAAACTGTACCTCAGTTTGAGTTTGTCTGTTTTTCTGACAATTAGACTGTGGTTAAGCTTCTCAAAGGTTAAAGAGAATGTTGAAGAGTACATGGTGTCAATGGTTATGTTAAATTTTGGTTACTTAGTTAAGATAGTGTATGTCAGCTTCTCTGTTGTAAAATTACTCTTTTCCCATTTATTCTCCAAGACTGAGTTGCTAAGGCCAACATACCCACATGAGGCCTCTACCTCCTGGAGGGGGGGGTACTATCTGTGTATATTTGGGATTCTTCAGTACAAAAGATTTGACTCTTCTCCCTAATTTCATTCAGTCATTTGTTTATATCAGTATGAACTCATGTATGTGCATTTTATACTTAGGATTTTAGTCCAATACTATCATTATTTATTTTGTTGCTTAATTATTTCAGCTTTGGCCCCTGGGAGCTCTTTCAGTTTGTCTTTTGTGTCCCTTTGACATGCCTTATCCTTTTGACTTTTGAGTACTTTTTACTTTCTGATACTATAAGACACTCCAGACTCATCTTGTTTTCCCCTGTCCCAGTCCTAGAATCAGCCATTTCTCCAAGGAGTCTTGGTTTCTTTCATTGGATTTAGCAAGCAAGATTTGAGTGCTGGTTCTGTACGCTCAGTGCTACTGGCGTGTCATTGCATCTAGGCCCTCTCAGCTAACAGACCTAGAAAATAACATGAGGTATACTAACCCAGGTATACACATATCTGTAATTGTTTCTGTATCTATTCCATCTGTAGGGTACTAAGCTAAACATGAGAACATGAGTTCATTCTGAGGTCTTCACCTCTAATCCAGTGTGATGGGGTTCATTCTAGCCTTTCCTGTTTGCTTATTTGTAACTTCCCCTACCTGACAGTGAGACATCTGAATGTAACCATCCATCATCCATTTTACTTACTGTTCATCCATAGTATGCCTGTAAAGCACTTTCAGAATTATGAATCTCCCTACCTGTGGGAGAAACAAATTTACCAAGTAAAGTATAGTGTTTATATAGTTCCTTTTGTCTCAGTTTTATAGTTTCTAGCCCAAACACCATTTTCCAGTGTTACTTAGGTCTTCCTCCTACCACCTTCATTTCAGTGGAGTGTCGTGTATTTGTAATGCAGTTAGATTTCATTTTTCACAATCTTCATTCCATTCTGAGATCCCCATAGCATGGTTGGGTTTTTTTCATTCTTGTTTTCTTTTTTTAAGTTTATATACATTAAAGTTTACTCTTTCTGATGTACAGTCCTATGGATTTTGACAATTGTATGGAGTCATGTATCTGTCAGTGCTCTACACAACAGTTTCTTCACCCCAAAAGTTCCCCCCTGCACTTCCCCTTTTAATCAACCATTTCCCTCTCCACCAGTCTTTGGCAATCTAATCTGCTTTCCATCCCTGTAGTTTTGCCATTTCCAGAGATCATAGGAATGGAATCATACAAAAATAGGCCTTTGAGTCTGGCTTCTTTCACATAATAAAATGCATTAAGATTTACTCACCCTTTTTTTAAAGACTTTATTTATTTATTTTTTTTCAGATTTTTTATTTGACAGAGAGAGGGAGAGACAGCGAGAGAGGGAACACAAGCGGGGGAGTGGGAGAGGGAGAAGCAGGCTTCCCGCGGAGCAGGGCGCCCGATGCAGGACTCGATCCCAGGACCCTGGGATCATGACCTGAGCCGAAGGCAGACGCTTAAGGACCGAGCCACTCAGGCGCCCCTATCAGTTTTTTTCTTTAATGGTTTGTGCTTTTCATGCTACACGTAAAACCTTATTGTCAAACCCAAGGTCCTGTAGATTTTTTCCTATGTATTTTTTTAATATTGAATTTAATATTTAGGCCTATGAGCCATTTGATTTAATTTTTGTGTAAGATATAAAGTATGTATCAAGGTTCTTAAAATTTTTTTTTTCCCCAGGGGCTCTTGGGTGGCTCAGTCCGTTGAATGTCTGACTCTAGATTTTCGCTTAGGTCGTGATCTCAGGGTCGTGGGATCAAGCTCCGTGCTGGGCTCTGTGCTCAGTGCAGAATCTGCTTGTCCCTCTCTTTCTGCTTCTCCCCCCACTCTCAAATAAATAAATCAATAAAATCTTTTTCTTTTTTAAAATATTTTATTTATTTATTTGTCAGAGAGAGTGCACAAGCAAGGGGAGCAGCAGGCAGAGGGAGAAGCAGGCTCCCCACTGAGCAGGGCCCCGTTGTAGGACTTGATCCCAGGACCTTGGGGTCATGACCTGAGCCGAAAGCAGCCGCTTAGCTGACTGAGCCAACCCAGGTGTCCCAAATCAATAAAATCTTTAAAAAGACTTTTTCCCAGCACCATTTGTTGGGTTTTGGGTGTTTTTTTTTTTTAATGTTATTGTAAATGGTATTTTTTAAATTTGAGATTCCAGTTGTTCTTTGCTGGCACATAGTAATACAGTTGACGTTTCTATATTGACCTTGTATCCTGTGACCTTGCTAAAATTAAACTTACTTTTTATTTAGTTCAAGGAGGTGGTATATTTTTGTTGGTTTGTGCATTGCTTTTGTTTTTGTTTTTGTTTTTGGTAGATTCTTTGGGGTTTTCTAAATAGATATGTCACTTATGAATAAAGTATTTCTTTCCCTCCAATCTGTATGCCTTTTCTTTCTTTTTCTTTTCTTTATTGTATTAGCTAAGACTTCTAGTACAGTGTTGAATAAGAATTGTGAGAAAAGTATTCATCCTTATTTTGTTCCAGGTCTTAGGGGAAAGCATTCATTCTCTCACCATTAAGTATGATGCCACCTGTAGGGTTTTCATAAATACCCCCCTTTAGTTTAAGAAGTTTCTTCCTGTTCTTAGTTTGCTGAGAGGTTTATCATGAATAGATGTTGAATTTTAATGAAAGCTTTTTCTGCATCTCTTGGTATGACCTCTGGTTTTTCTTAGCAGCCTATTAGTATGGTGAATTACATCAATTGATTTTCATGTGTTGATTCAGCCTAGCATTCCTGGAATGAATCCCACTTAGTTGTAATGTATTAATTATCTTTTTTATATATTGCTAGATTTAATTTGCTAAACACTTTTGCATATATGTGTTGCTTTTTAAAAGTAAAATTGACTTCCAGAATATTCATTTTGATGTGGATTATAAAAAACAACTGCCATAGAGATCATGATTTCTTTGTTACTGCCTTCCTAAAATTATTCTTTTTCTTCATGTCATAATTTGAAAGATTGGCTGTATGTATTTAGGATTTTAGATAAAAATCTGAGTTATGGGGCGCCTGGGTGGCTCAGTCGTTAAGCGTCTGCCTTCGGCTCAGGTCATGATCCCAAGGTCCTGGGATCGAGCCCCGCATCGGGCTCCTTGCTTGGCGGGAGGCCTGCTTCTCCCTCTCCCACTCCCCCTGCTTGTGTTCCTGCTCTCACTATCTCTCTCTCTCTGTCAAATAAATAAATAAAATCTTTAAAAAAAAAAAAAAATCTGAGTTATTTGGAAAATCGTACATTTTTGGGTAATCATTTGACAAAAAATGTCAAACTATCCCCCCTTTTAAGAGATGATATTTGGCTACTAATTCATAGTGTGTTTTAGGTGCCTTTTTTCTTTTCTGTTTTAAAAATTTTTATTTTTGGGTGCCTTTTTTCTTTTAAATTGATTTTTTTCTGATACAGACATTTGGAGCTTATTGTTTTAATGGATTAAATTAGCTTTATTAGCATATCTTGTCAGCATTCACTGATGATTTCCAATGGCTGAAGAATTGGGATATATTCAATCCAGAATGGAGGCTTTAAAGTATAACCTCCCAAGGAGAACATAGTTTGGGTATTGATTCTGGTGGTGAATGACTGTTTCAGGTTGTTTTTGTTTCTTGTTTTATTAAATCCTTTGCAGGGATATGTGTAATGAATCCCTGACAATTCTGTGCCAGTGAATATGGGGATATTAATAACAACCCAACTCCAAGCATGAAGGAAAGAGATAGAGTCACAAAACTCAGAGGAGCATGGGGGAAAGCATTCTTACTTGATAGGATCATTCCTCCTTCCAGAATGCTACCTAGAGAACTGGCATAGTTTTACTGCTGACAGCTGGGTAATAGAGGATTGCTGTGTTGAGGGGTCAAAATTCAGGTAGTCCTTTTATAGTGTAAGCAGTCACTTCTGTCTAAATTTGTGCAAACTTTTTAAATTATGCATGTTAAATAAATACCCTCTACTGCCCCCTCCCATACATGCAAAGGCAATTAGGTTTCAGAACAAGGGGTACTAAGGCCTCACCCCCCTACGGGTAAATAGAAGAAGACAGGCAGCTTGAGTTTTACAGAGAATTCAACTCAAATGTTGAAGATGGAGAATATATTACAACGTTTTGGGTTTTTTTCCTACATCTTCTATAAAAATTTAAAGTACTTAGATCTGTTTCCATGGACTCGCTTTTAAAAACATGGACACTCTGGTTCAAAGGCTATGTATATTTTTAAAGACTTTGAGACATAAGAAATGTCCTTCTTGTATCCAAGAGAAAACAGTCCTCTAGGTCAATGATGACCTGTCCAAGAAACTATACCTATTACAGGTCAATGAAACTGTCAGTTGGAACAGGTTGTTTATTTCTAAAAAGGTTCATCAGAATGTAGTACTTGTATCCTGGTGAATAAGTAATTTGACGAAGAGCCAGTTAACATTTAGAGGTTTGCTGCAAGATTCAAAACAGGCAACCAGTAGGTATTCAGAATATTTGAATCATAGAATCATCACATTAGAAAGCTGAAATGGTCTAAGTCTGAGCAGGATTCAGCCTGTCTTTGTATGTGTGTGTGTGTGTGTGTTTCTGGAACATTCATTTGCCTCATTGAGATAAAGTATTTTTTCTGTGCACATAGAAACACACTAGAAAAACATCATGTAGTTCATCATGTAGCTACATATTAAGTATTCCTTTCTCCCTATTACCTTATTTTATTACTCCAGAATAAAACTTTTATAATGAGAGTTAAAACAGCCTTGGCAAACCAAATTCAGGGTTACTCTAAATGCCTTATGAGCTGAGATCAAAAACACCAAATTAGCTTACTTTTCATATTGAAACACTTTATGGTTTTCCTTCTCTCAAACACTGAAGATACCTTATTTTTTTTTTCCTTTTAAGAGATCAAAACAAAACTGTACATCTTACACCTGTCTTAAGGTGCCAGAGTCCCAAACCTTTTTTTTTTTTTTTTCCTATTCTTCTTTCTGTATTCTTAGTTGGCCAGAAGGATTTTGTATTTAATGCCTATGTAGTTCATTCTCATCTTACTAATACCATTAACTATCAGTAGTAGACTGGCTCTTCTTTGGGAGTTTTTTTGTATAGCATCAGTGCTTAAATCATTCGTATTTGGTATTTGAGAACCTCTTCCCAGAGATCTTTTATTCTTGAACAGTTTTGCTAGGCTTGGGAGATTTGCTTGATTTTTACTCAAATTCCTTACTAGTATATTTTGAATAAGTAGAGTAACCTTTAAAAAAAAAAAAAAAAGATTTTATTTATTCATTTGAGACAGAAAAAGAGAGAGAGCATGAGCAGGGGGAGAGGCAGAGGCAGAGGGTGAGGGAGAAGCAGACTCCCCGCCGAGCCGAAAGCCCGACTTGGGACTCAATCCCAGGATCTAGAGATCATGACCTGAGCCAAAGGCAGACACTTAACCATCTGAGCCACCCAGGCGCCCCCCGCCCCCTTTAAGGCAACTTTGGATAAGTATTTCTCTAAACCTCAATTTCTTTTTTGGCAAGGAACTCACTCATTGGGTTGTAGAAATGCAAATTTGCTAGGCATACAAAGCACCTAGTTCAGGTCTTGGTACATAGTAGGTATTTAGTAAGCAGTAGCTGTTGTAGTGATTTATGAAACATTATATGAAATTATACGTAAAAGTTAATTTACTTCCTAGTTGACACTTCTGTTTTTTTAAACAAATCTCATTCATTTATCTGTGTGTAGGAGGCAAGAACTGAATGACAATACCAGAGGGATGGCATAATAGCATGGCCATTTATTTTAATACAGTTTGAGACAAATCTGGCTTTGGATTTGCCACAGGCTCTTTGCCACTGGGCAAAATTTCTTTAGGTTTATCTAATATGACCTGTTCATTGGCTTGGAGTGCCAAATAAGACTGTTCCCCTAAGTATTCAAAACAATACAATTCCAAATCTCATCCCGTGTGAGAATTGTTTAAAGTTCATTTTTCCTCAGATCCTCTTCCCAGATACTTCCAAGGACATTCCAGACTTTTTAGTCTAAAGGTTGCTTCATAATTTTTATAAGAGAAAAGAATGATCCAGCCACTGCAAGGGTTGGGTGGGGGTGGGGATGATACTGCACTTCATCAGAGCCTAGGAGATGTATGTGGGGAAGGGGTGGTGGTCTATCCAGATAAAATGTGTCAGACAGTGCATCCATGATGGGGTGATGTACCCAAGTGGGTTGAGGATGGCGCCCACACCAGGGAGAAGGTGGCTACAGAGATACGAGATGGGTTACATACAGAAGAGTAGGGGCTTGATAAAATACGTAAATATACTGCGGATAATGGAAGCCAGGTTTTTCAGTATAAGAGAAGAGTTCCACATTTGGAAAGTTAGAAAACTCTGAACCTTGGGGTATTGGATTAGAATATTACGGTTATTTCAAATTTTAAAAATTTAAAAATAATGAAATAAAAATTATAACTTAAAATGTAACTTAAAAACAAAGGTATTTCAGTTTATAAATGGGACCAGATATTATTTATGTACCTCTTAAATGTGATTGCCAAAATTTTGTAAGCTTTGGAAAGAACCGTGTGATTTATAAGCCAATCCTAAAAACTTAAGGAAAAGCTTTGGTTTTTGAATTTGCAGCTTTATAAATTGAATATTATAAAATCTAAAATATTTTAAATATATCTATTATATACACAAAAACTCCCTTGAGCATTTAATAGAAGTTAAAGGACAAGGAGAACATAGAAGGTCTACCTGATAACGTTGAATTATAGTTCAGGCCCTGAGCTCCCTGGTATCCAAAGCAAAAAGTTAGTATGTGGGGATTTTAATCTTGGGTCCATGAATTTCTTAGGATTATATGTAAATCTGTGTGTGTACCTTTTTTTTCTGGAGAAAGAATGCATAGTTTTCATCAAATTCTCAAAGGGGGTATTTGATCCAAAAAAAGGTTGAACCATTGTATCATATTTTTTAAAAGAGGATGGGCACCGCAGTGTCCTCTATAAATTCGATTTTAGGAATCTTTTTGCAGCGAACATTAATGGAGCATGTATTATGGAACTAAACTTGGGTTTTAGATTAGGCTTTACATGTGTGGCTTTACATTAATATTTTATTGAGTGCCTTTTGTGCCTAGAAGAAAAAGCTCTGGTACATTAATCCATTTCATTCTCACAACATTTATAGTAAAGATTACTCCTGTATTTAGGTGAGGAAACTGAGACTCAGATTAAAAGCTTGCCCAGGGTTACAAAGTAAGAGGCCCAGAAGGAAAGAAGCAGGTGTTGCTACTCTTCCATTACCATTATCTCCAACCAAGTGCCTGCTGTGTACTGGTTATTGCACAGGGTGCTGGTGATGTAATGTTGAACACAAGAGACTCTGGCTTCTGTTTCCCTCTCTCTCAAAAAAAAAAGGTGAAGGAAACAAGTGTACAGAATAATAAAACTGGTGTGCCTTCCTCTAATTTTAAAACTAATGAGAATGTAATTATTTCAGATATTCCCTATAGTCATCCATTTTCTCTTGTAAGATTGCTAGCAGTACTTTATTGAGTTTCCTTAGCCTCCCAATATCCTTATGGAAAAACACGTATTATACAAATTCACAAATGAGGATATGTGTAAATATGATCGTCTTATCATTGAGTCAGTTAGTGGGATCAGTTTAGTATCTGGTTTACTAATACTTGATATTACACAGTAATCATCAGTCTGCATATTACAAAAAATTAAAAGTTTTTAAAACTACATGTGTCTGTATTAAATCTTCTCTAAGAGTACTTAATTTCTTCTCCCTTTCAGGGATTTTAAAAATAGACAAAAAGAAGAGAGATTCAGCAGTATCTCTCTCCTTTGGTAGCAAGGACATGCTTTGTGCTGCTGAAATGGAGAAAGAGAAAGAGACTAAAACCCTTAGGGTCCAGAATGTCTGGCAGCGCTGCCCTAGGGGCTACACACCACAGCTGTAGACATACAGAGTTTCCCATCAGGGCATTTGCTCTGAAGGGGAGGATTCTTGTAGAAACAACTAGGCTTAGAGAAATGTGAAGCACTCTGCTTTAGCACTGTGGGTGAGATGCTGTTGGTGTTATTCTGATTATGAGCCTACAAGAGAAGGTGTGGAGTTTGTGCAGGACATGACAACAAAATTTTTTATAATCTCATCGTACAAGCCAAAGAGAAGAGTGAGTTCAAAAAATATAAATGCATATTTAAAAGTGTTGGGAAATTTTTTTCTCTTTGTTTTTTGGTACTCCCCAATAAAAGAATGTTACTAGTAGATTGCATAGTGCTTCTAGCAGTGGTAGCTGGTGCCTTGAAAAGTTTGATTTAGCACATGACATGAAGTGCATATTTTCTAAGAAATTTTATTCATTTTTTGTGCTAATGGAGAAGTCTCTTGATTCTTGCTGCACTGTAAATGATTTTAAAAAATTACCATGATGGGACGCCTGGGTGGCTCAGTCGTTAAGCGTCTGCCTTCGGCTCAGGTCATGATCCTAAGGTGGATCGAGCCCCACATTGGGCTCCCTGCTCTCCAGGAAGCCTGCTTCTCCCTCTCCCACTCCCCCCTGCTTGTGTTCCCTCTCTCGCTATCTCTTTGTCAAATAAATTAAAAAAAAAAAAATTATCATGAAAGTAGTTAAAAGGTGGGGCACCTGGGTGGCTCAGTCATTTGGGTGTCCGACTCTTGGTTTCATTTGGGGTCATGACCTTGGGGTCGTGGGATGTAGCCCCATGCCAGGCTTCATGCTCAGCACGGAGTATGCTTGAGGTTCTTCCACCCTCCTCCCTCCCCCTTTGCTTCTCTCTCTCTCTCTCAAATAAATTTTAAAAATCTTAAAGTAGTTAAAAGCACAGATAGGCTTTATATGCTAAAAAACGTAGGTTCAAATCCCTTCTTCATTACCTGTTTGTTACCTTGAGCAAGTTTCTTATCCTCTCAGTTTCATCTTTGTAGTAGTAGTAATAACTTCCTCCTAGGGCTATTATGAGGATTATATTGAATATGTGTAAAATCCTATATGAGGTGATATATTGATTACATATTAAATATTTGATAAATGGAAACATGGGTAACGATAATAAGGAAGGAGATAAATTCAAGATATTTTTATTTTCTTTAGAAAGTATTAAAGAAGAAATAAAAAGTATTAAAGATAAATGAGTTGCCTCTCAACTTAAAAATATTTTCTAAAAACTCCCTACAACAAATCAGCCTCTTTGCATCCTCCTACATCTTCCCCTGAAGTTGCTATAAGAGCTTTCTTACCCCTGGACACCTACTTGTTACCGGTGTTAAAGTTACCAGGTGAAATTGTAAGATTTAAACATCAGCAATGTAAGTACCCATTTTGCATTTAACTTGGTACATGGAAACAATATTAGTCAAATTAACTCATCTAGAAACTTGGGTGATTTATAAGAAACTCTTAAAGTCATACTCTTTGGTGTCACTAGAATTAAAGAGGCTTTCACTGTGAACAGTTTCATTAGATGCTGTTACGATTGTAATTGTTTTTTTTTTTAATTTTTTTATTGTTATGTTAATCCCCATACATTACATCATTAGTTTTAGATATAGTGTTCCATGATTCATTGTTTGTGCATAACACCCAGTGCTCCATGCAGAACGTGCCCTCCTCAATACCCATCACCAGGCTAACCCATCCTCCCACCCCCCTCCCCTCCAGAACCCTCAGTTTGTTTTTCAGAGTCCATCGTCTCTCATGGTTCTTCTCCCCCTCCGATTTCCCCCCCTTCATTCTTCCCCTCCTGCTACATTCTTCTTCTTCTTTTT
>NW_022589716.1:42682075-42785050 GCF_004348235.1 Phoca vitulina | reverse complement strand
CCACTCCAGCAACCCTCAGTTTGTTTCCTGAGATTAAGAATTCCTCATATCAATGAGGTCATATGATACATGTCTTTCTCTGTTTGACTTATTTCGCTCAGCATAATACCCTCCAGTTCTATCCACGTCGTTGCAAATGGGAAGATCTCATTCCTTTTGATGGCTGCATAATATTCCATTGTATATATATATACCACATCTTCTTTATCCATTCATCTGTTGATGGACATCTTGGCTCTTTCCACAGTTTGGCCACTGTGGACATTGCTGCTATAAACATCGGGGTGCACGTACCCTTTCGGGTCCCTACTTTTGTATCTTTTGGGTAAATACCCAGTAGTGCAATTGCTGGATCATATGGTAGCTCTATTTTCAACTTTTTGAGGAACCTCCATACTGTTTTCCAGAGTGGCTGCACCAGCTTGCATTCCCACCAACAGTGTAGGAGGGTTCCCCTTTCTCCGCATCCCCGCCAACATCTGTCATTTCCTGACTTGTTAATTTTAGCCATTCTGACTGGTGTGAGGTGGTATCTCATTGAGGTTTTGATTTGGATTTCCCTGATGCCGAGCGATATTGAACACTTTTTCATGTGTCTTTTGGCCATTTGGATGTCTTCTTTGGAAAAATGTCTGTTCATATCTTCTGCCCATTTCTTGATTGGATTCTTTGTTCTTTGGGTGTTGAGTTTGATGAGTTCTTTATAGATTTTGGATACTAGCCCTTTATCTGCTATGTCATTTGCAAATATCTTCTCCCATTCTGTCAGTTGTCTTTTGGTTTTGTTGACTGTTTCCTTTGCTTTGCAAAAGCTTTTTATCTTGATGAAGTCCCAATAGTTCATTTTTGCCCTTGCTTCCCTTGCCTTTGGCGATGTTTCCAGGAAGAAGTTGCTGCGGCTGAGGTCAAAGAGGTTGCTGCCTGTGTTCTCCTTTAGGATTTTGATGGACTCCTGTCTCACATTGAGGTCTTTCAACCATTTGGAGTCTATTTTTGTGTGTGGTGTAAGGAAATGGTCCAGTTTCATTCTTCTGCATGTGGCTGTCCAATTTTCCCAACACCATTTGTTGAAGAGACTGTCTTTTTTCCATTGGACATTCTTTCCTGCTTTGTCAAAGATGAGTTGACCATAGAGTTGAGGGTCCATTTCTGGGCTCTCTATTCTGTTCCATTGATCTATGTGTCTGTTTTTGTGCCAGTTACCATACTGTCTTGATGATGACAGCTTTGTAGTAGTGTAATTGTTTTTTAAAACAAATGAAACTTGGCAGTTGAAACCTATCAAAACACAAAAGCTTTGATTTGGGTTTTATGAAACAGTAAAGGTATTTTTTTAAAGCTTGAATTGAAAAATAAGTTAATAAATAGCAACCAGATAGTGTGTTTTAAGTTTTTCTTAGAATTTAGAAACTGAACTTGAGAATGCCTCTCACACCTTAAGTTATATTTGTTTTTGAAGCTATGAGTCAAGATGTTTTTTCTTTAGCAGGACAGGGCATTTTGCAGACAGATTAACCTGTTTTCCAGTTTTTATACACTGAAACGTACATTAAATAATTAATTTCCTTGGTCTGAAAAATACAGTAAATCTTTGTAACTAACTCAGTGCCCATCAGAGGATCTAGCTCAGAGTAGGTATTTCATTATTCATTCATGAAATACTGTGAGAGTTGGGAAGAGGAAGAGAATCTCCACAAAGGGAATGCAAAATTTCATGGAGGCAATGGCATTTGAGCCTTTACAATCACAGTAATCTTGAATAAAGAGACATAGCTGGGCATTCCAGGGTGAGAGAGAGCCGGAGCCAGCACCCAGAGATGGTACTGTGTAAGTATTATATGTAGTTTATAAGCCATCCAGTCCTGTTGAGCTCCTGTCACAATGTGACTCTAAAGACATAGAAACAAAGATGAAGCTAACAAGGTAGCTACCTTCCTTTAGGATAAGCAGAATAAAATGAAGCATCTCCCTTGGGATTTGGTTTGTCCTTTGAGGTAGGTCAGGCTATGAGAACATCAAAGATCAGTTGACTAGTAAAGGTAAGCAAGTGGTTTGAGCCTTAATTTTCTCAGCTTTAAAAATGAAGCCAGGGCGCCTGGGTGGCTCAGATGGTTAAGCGTCTGCCTTCAGCTCAGGTCATGATCTCAGGGTCCTGGGATCGAGTCCCGCATCGGGTTCCCTGCTCAGTGCAGAGCCTGCTTCTCCCACTCCCTCTGCTTGTGCTTTTCTGTCTATCTCTCTGTCAAATAAATAAATAAAATCTTAAAAAAAATAAATAAATAAATAAATAAAAATAAAAATGAAACCAAATAAATAACTAGGATGGAGGTTATTTTGTAAATTAAATGAAATAATGTATATGAATAGCATAGTACATAAAGAGGTCACTATTCTCTTGGTGGCTTTGATAGTAGTAGTTGTAATCAAAATAGTAATACATTGTTTTATGGTGAAGAGAGATTTCTTTAACCAGAAGAATCCATGGTGCATTACAGCATAACCAAGCTTTATAAATATTCCTAATTCTGGTATCAATCACACATACTGCACAGTGTCATTTGTGTAATGTGACTACAATTTTGTCTTCTGATTTTATGATTTAGTTTTTTGTCTGAATATTTTATATAAATATGTAGGGGAGTAGCTGCTTAATCCACAGATTTACTATAGCAGTTACCATGGAGTGCAGGTGACACTTTCCTACCTAAGTCTTTTATTGGAATGTTTAATTCCTTCCTCATCCCGTATTGTAGCCCCCCTAGAATTTTTAACTGCTCATTAAGTTTAAATTTGTACAGAGTACAAGAAGATCTTTCTCAGTTGATTCAGCCAAGAATTTTTATCATAAGAAGCTACAGAGATGAGGATACTGGGCCCTAGTGAGACTTTTCTACACAGGTAATTGGTGCCAAAACCAGGATTCAGTCTATATTTTCTTCTCTCCTTGCCTAGAGCTCTCTTTAGTATGTATCATTCTGTCTCTAATCAAGTACATCTGTGTAGTAAACCTATATGATCATAAGAGTTGGTGTGGCTGATGAGAGAACCAAGTCCTGTTAGAATATTTCGTGGAGTAATGATTTTTAAAGGTTTAACACCTTTTAAATAAGTTAAGTCTTAACAGCTTCTTGAAATATAATTCATATACCATACAATTCACCCATTGAAATTGCACAATTGCATGACCTTTACTACAGTTACAAAGTTTTGCAACTATTACCACAATAAATGTTAGAACATTTTTATTAGTCCAAAAAGAAACCTTATACATTTTAGCCGTTACTGTGTAATCTCTCCATTCACCTCAGCCCTAAGCAACCACTAATCTAGTTTCTACCTCTACAGATTTGTTATAGACACTTTATTTTAAATGGATTCATTCAATATGTGGTCTTTTGTGACTAGCTTCTTTCATTTAGCACACTATTTTCAAGATTCATCTATGTTGTAGTATAGATCAGCATTTCTTATTGCCAAATAATAGTGCATTGTATGGATATATCACACTTGTTCCATTCATTAGTTGATGGAATTTGAGCTGTGCCCACTTTTTTGGTTTTATGAATAATGCTGAATATCTAATGTTATAAATATCTATGTACAAGTTTTGTGTAGACATATGTCTTCATTTCTCTTGGATATATACTTAGGAGTGGAATTGCTATATCATATGATAATTCTATGTTTAATCATTTGAGGAACTCCCAGACTGTTTACCAAAGGTACTGCATCATTTTACATTCCTGTTAGCAGTCTATGAGAGTTCTAGTTTCTCCACATTCTCACCAACTCTTGTTATTATCTCCTTTATTATAGCCATCCTAGTGGGTATGACGAGGTACCTTACTTTGGGTTTGATTTGCATTTCCCTGATGCTTATTGGCCATTTGTAAAATGTGTCTTCTTTTGAGAAATATCTATTCATGTCCTTTGTCTATTTTTAATCGGTTTTCTTTTTAATATTAAGTTGTAATAGTTCTTTATTCTGTGTACAAGTCTCTGATATGATTCACAATTTTTTTTCTCATTCTCTGGGTTGTCTTTTCACTTTCTTAGTGGTGCCTTTTGAAGCACAACAGTTTCTAATTTTGACTATGTCTACTTGATACATTTTTCTTTTGTTCCTTACGATTTCAGTGTCATATCTAAGAAATCATTGACTAAATCCAAGATCAGTAAGATTTACCCATATTTTCTTCTAAGAGTTTTATAGTTTCAGCTTTTACATTCAGATCTTTGATTCATTTTGAGTTAGTTTTTGTATATGGTGTGAGGAAGGATCCAGCTTCATTCTTTTGTATGTTGATAGTTACTTATTCCAGTACCATTTGTTAAAAAGACTATTCTTTTCTCCATTGAGTTGTCTTGGCAAAGAAATGATTCTTAAGCACCGCTTTTGAAGGACAGATGTAAATGGCACAAATGAAAGTATTCTAATTTGGCTTCTACGTAAATTATGTGAAGAGTGTGAGGTCAGTGTATTTAGGTCACAAAGTAGCTGACAGAAACCTTAAGTAATAGATGAAACTTCTGTCAAGAAGTTTGAATATGGAGTTAGAGAGTGAAGTTATAGTGGTAGATCAAGAAATGACCTCATGGTCTTGGGGCGCCTGGCTGGCTCAGTCGGTGGAGTGTGTGACTCTTGATCTCAGGGTTCTGAGTTCAAGCCCCATACTGGGTGTAGAGATTACTTAAAAAAGAAAAAAAGGGGGCGGGGAAGAAATGACCTCATTTTCTCAACCTCTTCTGTTGAAATAAGTCATGAAATCTTCAGTTATGGATGAATGTATAGAGAAACTTCGAAAGAAATTTAAGTTGAAAAAACTGTTGTAAATTTATAAAATAAAGAAAGTCAATATGGAGAAAATAAAAGTAGTTAAAACAGAGCATGAGAAATATAATTTATAATTTTATTTTCTCCGAATGAACACAGAAGCACAGAAGTAGAGGCAATTAACTGAATGGTAAAGTAGTGAAAAGAATGTTAGTGAAGAGTCAGAATTCCCTTGGTGCTAATCCTAACCTACATTACATATGTAACCTTGAGTAAGTCACTTAACCTTCAGAATAGTAGCTGACATTTACTGAGGCTCTACCATATTCAGAATTTTGTGTAAGCCTCAGACTTTTTTGTAACATGGAGATGATACCTAATTAATTACTTTGAAAACTTTTGTAAAGGGCCATATGCAAAGAAGGGATTATGCTTGAAATTTGGAAATTATTCAGTGTGGTAGTAGTAGCAGCTGATAGTATGTGTGTTTGTACTCAGAACAGTTCTGCAAGGTGTGCTGTATTCTTGATGATGAAGAAACTGATGTTTAGTGGTTATGAAAGTTGTACAGTTAGTAATCAGTAAGTAGAACTGTGACTCTAATCCATGATTTTTTTATACCACCTTGACTTTTGCTTAAAAGATTGTAGATCCTGGTGGGTGGAGGAAGGGAAGGGAGGAGGGTAGCACCAGTGAGATTTAAATTATTAAACATATGAAAGGTTAAGATATAATTCTAAAAGGGTGATGAATCTTGAGATGGGTGATCTCAGAGGCGAGGTGGAACAGAGCCATATGTTAATAAGGTCAAAGGTCTATCCCATTTGATTAATCTATAAATCCCAGAAGAGCTAGATGTTATAAAGCACAGTCATATAATAGTTTATCCAGAGACAAAGGGAAGACAGAACACCAACCGGTGAAGTAATGAAGTCAAGATGGAAAGAAGAGGTAAGTACAAGAGGCCAGAATGATACTACAGCTTATAGAGTTGTGTAGACTTTGCTTTAAACCATGAGGAGGTTACTTCATAGAATTAATTCTCTATTCATACCCTTTGAAGACTGTTCTCACCCACCAATAAAATGCCTCTGGTTAATCTCCAAATGTTGTGGAACTAAGCACTCTTAAGTGCTCGTAGTTCTAAGCTCTCTCCGCCCCCTGCACACTTCTTATCTTCCCCGTGGTTGAGTTGAGAAACATTATTTGGGAATATAAGACAGACCAAAAAAGAGTACAAGAAAAGAACAAAACAATTTTTTGTTCCTTGATTTATGCTGTGCCATTATCCTCTTGATGACAAGTACAAAGTTCAAGCTTTAGTTGTTATCCTGCTGCTACTCAATTATCAAGCAGTAGACCTGCTACTCTTTGATGGAATTGAGCTGTAGGAGATGTCATCAGCTGGCATAGGGGGAGCAAAGGACTTTGAACTCTAATTCTGATTTGCAAACTTTCGATTTCTGCATAGAAATCCATGGTGATTGGTGTCTCAGAGTATATCTGAGGTGGAAGTATGGACAGGAAAGACAACTAATACATATTGAGCCCATGCTCTCTGTGAGGGATTCTGAAGCACTTGAAGATGAAATAAAAGTATCAGAGATTACAAAGGCCTGAGTTGTTTTCATTTATACTGCTTTGCTTCTCAGAAATGACAGAGCTGGGATTCTGAAGAAAAGACAGTTGAGTTGAGAAACATGATTTTAGCAAAAGCTGATGCTGTGTGCTAATTTTGCCACCACATGTGCATTTAATAAATGATGGAGAGTAGGAAAAGAAGAAACTAAACATAGGATTGTTAAATTTAGTTTGCCCCTCTCTTATGTAGTGTTTAAGAGCAGAGAATCTGAAATTAGACTGCTTAGGTTTCCAGCATCTTTCCTCCTTTCATTACTTTATGCAGTAAAGTGATGCCAGACTTCTCACCCCTTCTGAACACAGGCCAATGAACCTATTTGGTGTGAAAGGAAACAGAATCAGGGGGAAAAAAATTCTTAGGCTGTTAGGGGCACCTGGGTGGCTCGGTCCACTAACATGGCAGGCTTCGGCTCAAGTCATGATCCTGGGATCCTGGGGTCCTGGGATCAAGCCCCGCGTTGGGCTCCCTGCTAAGTGAGGAGCCTGCTTCTCCCTCTCCCTCTGCCCCCCCCCCCTCCTGCTCTCTCTCTCTTTCAAATAAATAAATAAAATCTTAAAAATAAATTCTTAGGTTGCTAATACATGGAGGTTATAAACTTATTGCCAGACCGCTCACCGGTGAGCTCAGCCTTGTAGTGTATGATGACCAACTTCTGTCAAAAACTCAGATTAGATCCTCGATATTTGGCAACAGTATGCTAAGGGAGATGCCACATATGTCCCTTAGACTATCCTAGCCTTCTTCCAATATCAGGTTAGATTACTAGGAAGACTGCAGGCCTGAACTTGTAGAAACTCACTCACTGAACTGTGATTTTACACTTGATCTTAGCCAAAAGGTCGAGAAGCGATGAACTATGATTTTATAATAAGCCCTTGATTTTTGTTACAGATGGATATCAGAATCATATACAAAGAATGCTTTTCCATTTTTTGTAGAAATCATTGTTAAAGATTTTGTTAGTTTTTCTTATATAAAAGAAATTTTATTTCTCCTCCAATTAAGTACACTGATCATTTCTTAAGCACTTTTACAATAGCTAATGAAAAAGTACAGTGTATTTTCATTTTTGCTGTGGTTGCCAGAAAATTCAGAAGTATTCAATTGTAGTAACTAGCCTTAGTTTATGTTTCTAATTCATTTATTTGTCTCCCTGTCCTCCTAATATATTTGTTGTTCTTTAATTATAATTTTTATTTTTATTTTTTTTTTTATTTTTTTTTAAAGATTTTATTTATTTATTTGAGAGAGAGGATGAGAGGAGAGAGAGAGCACATGAGAGGGGGGAGGGTCAGAGGGAGAAGCAGACTCCCTGCTGAGCAGGGAGCCCGATGCGGGACTCGATCCCGGGACTCCAGGATCATGACCTGAGCTGAAGGCAGTTGCTCAACCAACTGAGCCACCCAGGCACCCTTTAATTATAATTTTTATTGAGCTTATAAAAAATACATAAATTTTATAAGTCATCTCAAATTTTTTTTTGGAAGTAAGATAGATTTTGAACTAGTTGGTATTGCAACAGAATGGTATAATAATATATGGAGATCTACTCCAGGCCTCAGTATTCTTAATTAATGGAGCACCTGAGCAGGGATGTACCTTTTGAAAACCAAGGAGCCAAATGTGAAAATTAAAAATTCTTTCTTTTGAAAAAGAAGTACAGTTGTGGAGTTGGATTGGTTTTTCTGTTTTCCTGCCCTAAGACATGAATCCTTGACCAATGGTTTCCAGGCTATGGGCTTAGAACCTTGATGACTGTGGAACTGTTGTGAGTAGTCCAAATGTCTGGTGTGTATTTTTCAGAAAGTGTTATTAAAAGTATAATTTCTGAGGCGCCTGAGTGGCGCGGTTGGTTAAGCGTCACACTCTTGGTTTCGGCTCAGGTCTTGATCTCAGGGTCATGGATCGAGCCCCGCATTGGGCCCTGTAGTCAGCGTGGAGTCTGCTTAAGACTCTCTCTCCCTCTGTCCCTCCCCCCCTGCACTTTCTCTCTCTCTCTTTAAAATAAATAAATAGGGGCGCCTACGTGGCTCAGTCGTTAAGCGTCTGCCTTCGGCTCAGGTCATGGTCCCAGGGTCCTGGAATTGAGCCCCACATTGGGCTCCCTGCTTGGCAGGAAGCCTGCTTCTCCCTCTCCCACTCCCCCTGCTTGTGTTCCCTCTCTCACTGTGTCTCTGTCAAATAAATAAAATCTTTAAAAGAATAAAAATAAATAAATAAAATCTTTAAAAGAAAAAAACTATAATTTCTGTCATTTGGATAGATGTACATTTTTTTTTAATTCTTAGAAGTGATATTTTTTAAAATTCCAGTATAATTAATGTATAGTGTTATATTAGTTTCAGGTATACAATATAGTGAGTCAACAGTTCTATATATTACTCAGTGCTCATCACAGTAAGTGTACTCTTAATCCCTTTATCTCTTTCACCCATCCCCCCCAACTAGCCTCCCCTCTGATAACCACCAGTCTGTTCTCAGTTTGTCTGGTTTTTTTTGTTGTCTCTTTTTTCTTCATTTGTTTTGTTTTTTATTTTTTTTTTTATTTTTTATTTTATTTTATTTTTTCTTAAAGATTTTTATTTATTCATTTGACAGAGACAGAGACAGTGAGAGCAGGAACACAAGCAGGGAGAGTGAGAGAGGGAGAAGCAGGCTTCCCACTGAGCAAGGAGCCCAGTGTGGGACTCGATCCCAGGACCCTGGGATCATGACCCGAGCCGAAGGCAGCTGCTTAACGACTGAGCCACCCAGGCGCCCCTTGTTTTGTTTTTTAAATTTTATATATGAGTGAAATCATATTTGTCTTTCTCTGACTGACTTATTTCACTTAGGAAGTTTGTACATATTTTAATCTTTTAATATCACTAGATATTGGATGATATTAGGAAATGGAGGTAAATTTAGTAGGCATGATAATGGTATTGTAGTTATTTAGGCAAATGGCCTTAAATTTTGTATAGAGATGCTGAAGTATTTTGGTGTGGAGTATCATATGTAATTTATTTTAAGTGGTTTAGCAGTGTGTGTGTGTGTGTGTAAAGACAAAGCAAATATGGTAGAAAGTTAACAGCTGTTGAATCTAGGTGGTGGATATATGGCTGTTCATTATAACATTCTTTTTTTCTGTGTATTTAAAATTTTTTGTAACTGAAAGTAAAAGAAAGGCTGCTCAGACTCCAAAAGAATGGTTATCATGTAGAGAATAAACTGATGGTTACTGGAGGAGAGGTGGGTGAGGAGATGGGTTAAGCAGGTCATGGGCATTAAGGAGGGCATTTGTTGTGATGATCACTGGGTGTTATATGTAAGTGATAAATCACTAAAGTCTACACCTGAAACTAATATTGCACTGTATGTTAACTAGCTAGAATTTAAATAAAAACTTGGAAGGAAAAAAAAAACATATGACAAAAGCCATGTGTTTCACTCCTAGGAAAAAACAAAAACAAAACAAAACAAAAAACCCAAAAGAATGGTTATCAGTACTTGGGCCAACCTTCGTTTTTTAAAGGAGGAAAATTTTTATCACAGTGATTCAACTGCCTAGACTTAGTTTTGCCCAACATTATACTACTAGCATAAAGGGATATGTAACTAAAATGTGACAACTGTGTGCTAAAATAACTGCTGCAGTCTTTTCTATCCTGAATGACTACAGCATAGCATTCTGGTAGGGGTTATAGACATATCCTGCCAGTTATATCTATAACTGCAGAGGAGTCCTTAGAATAGATAGTTTGGCATTTGTGCTAGTAGCTACCAGGTGAACACAGTGATTCTGAAGCATGTTACTTGCCCGCGCTTCCTTGTAAGACATCTGCAGCCTCAGCCTAGATGACCTGGCAGATTTCTGGATCATTTATATGGTTAGAAAGACACATTCCCTACTCCCTTCCCTATTGAGTCATATTAGAGCTAGCAGAAGAGGGTATAGAGTGAGTAAAACTCCTGTTGCTGCTCTGGCTGTAGTATACCACTTTTGAATTCTACACGCAAGAGCAAGTCTTTGGCCCTACTCAGTCTATGTTACCATTGCCAGAGGTTCCAAAAGCACCCCCAGGTAGTAGACAGGCTTCTACCAGTTCCCATCTTTGAGTAGAATCACTACCAAACTACAACATGTGCCAAATAACCTGCTGTATTGTATTGTAGCAGATGATGGCTAGGGAAAGCAAAGAGATCATAGACAGCTCAGCTCTCCTTAGAATCTTGATTGATGAGATCCTTACTTAAGATGTAACAGAAGCTAGCCTGGTCATTAGGTTTCTTACACATGTTCACATCCGATTGCTCTCATTTGTATAGTTTTGAAATGTACCTAATCCTTCACAGCCCCTGGTGTTCTTAGCCGTTTTTTTGTTATTTGTTTTAAAGAGAGAGGTGTGTGTGCATGCTCATGCAGGTGGGAGGTATTGGGAGGGTTGCAGAGGAAGAGGGAGGAAGGAGAGAGAATCTTAAGCAGGCTCCAGGCCCAGCTCAGAGCCTGACATGGGGCTTGATCTCACAACCCTGAGACCATGACCTGAGCTGAAATCAAGAGTCAGATGCTTAACCACCTGAGCCACACAGGTTGCCCCTCTCTTAGCCTTCTTAAACAGTTTTTATTGTATGTGTGTGTATTTGGCTAATGTATTGTCAGAATATTATTTTTTCGGGACGCCTGGGTGGCTCAATTGGTTAAGTGTCTGCCTTTGGCTCAGGTCATGATCCCAGGGTCCTGGGATCAAGGCCCACATTGGGCTCCCTGCTTAGCGGGGAGCCTTCTTCTCCCTCTGCCCGCTGTTCCCCCTGCTTGTGCTTGCTCTCTCGCTCTCTGACAAATAAATAAAATCTTTTTAAAAAAAATACTCTTTTTCACTAAACACTTGAGTGTTCATGTAACTGGTTACACAGTAATGTAACTGGTATATATGTTCTCATAATTTTTTTCTTTTTTGCATGTCATAAATATTTCAAACAAACAGAAGTAGAGAGAATAACATAATAAATACCCAAGGACCATTACCAGGCTTTTTCAAACTTCTGATTTTGCTGTATTTGCTTCAGATAAAGTTTAATTTGTGTGTACCACTCCTCAATCCATTCCCCCTTCTTTGAACATAACTACTGTTCTGAATTTAGTATTATTCATGAAAATATGTTTATGTAATTTTATTGCATATACATGTATTTATACACAGGATTCTATAACTTCTTTTTTCACTCAGTGTCATCCTTTTGAAATTTACCCACATTGATATATACAGTTTTGTTCTGTTTTAATTGTTATACAGTATTTTTTTGGGGTGAATATACCACAATTTAGATTGATTCTCCTGTTAATAGATATAAAGGGTGTTTCCGTTATTTCGTTGTTTCATGAACAAGTGTTTCAGTGAATATTCTTCAAAATGTCTCTCTGCACACATGTACAAGAGGGTTTCTCTAGTATATATACCTAGAAATGGAATTATTGGGTTGTGCAGTATATTCATGTTTAACTAGACATGGCCAAATTGCTACCCAGATGACTGTACCAATTTAAACTCCCATCAACAGTGTCTGAAAGTTCCCATTACCCCACATCTTTACAGACTCTTGAAATTTTTGCCTGTGTGTGGGTATGAAATGGTATCTATACAGCTAGCTAGTGTCTTCCCGTTAATTTGCTTATGTTGGGCAAAGCTTATGAAAAGACAGTGGAGCTGATTGACATCCCAGATTTTTCCCTCAGGAAATATCATTGCTTGATTATGTAGTTCAGTAGGCTATTCTGAATGAAATGCTGCTTGCTGGTAAAATACGTTTGTTTTTAAGAGTTTAAAGAACCTTTTAGGAATTCTATACAAGAATAACTTTGAGGAAAAGAATTTCTCATAGGCGTTTTCACTTTCCAAATTTATCCTTGTCATTCCAGTTTCCTCCCATGATTCTCTTAGTTCTTCTGACTGATGATCAGCAAGGGCATGAAAGAATGAGATGTCAGGTCCTTTATTGACAAATTACATCTGACAGCAGAATAAATCCACTTCTAAGTAACAAGTGTTCACAGTTTTTCATTGCTATCATTTTGATTACTCCAGTAATGAAACTGAATCTGTTTCTTAGGAACCAAATTAAGAAAGCCTAGAATATTCCACTACTGAATTGGTAGCAGCTATCTGATAATTATCTGGTGACTTTCTTGAAAAATGTGTAAAGAATGTGTTATTTCATGTGCATTGCACTTAAATGATTGGTTCTTGAGTTGGATTGTGTACCAATCATCAGTTGCTATGTAACAAACCCTCTCAAAACTTAGTAGCTTAAGATTCTGATTCTGAGTAAGATGGAGCAGGTACACTTCACCCAGTTTCTCCCACTGAATGCAGTTTTGAAATTGTGGCATAGAGCAGCTATTTGAGAATTCTGAAAGGTAAATTGTAATAGGCAGACTAGGAAAGAAAAGCAGATCTTGGAGTACTATAGAACTAAGATTGAACTCAGATTTCTCCCATTCTGGTATCCTCAGGCCTGAATCCAGCACAACCTAAAACACAGAAGTGGGCATCAATGTTAATAGAGAGAACTCCAAGAGAAACCATCAGTTCAGGTGCAAGGAATAAGAAAGTGATATTCTAATGCTCAGAGAAAGTACAGAAATCTTTTGTTGTCCTTTTTTTGTTTTCTCTCTTCTCTTGTGCCGTGAACCTCAAGAAATTCTGTGGTGGCAGCAGATTGGGGTCTGACAGGAGCCTAAAGCCCTGGGGGCAGGGAACCTTTCTCTCTGATCAGTGGAGCCTTAGTGCCAAAAAGGTAGAATGTCCCCATTTCCTCTTTTTTTCTCTCTCCTTCAGTTGCTTGGCTCCAGACACAGGCATTGTAGAAGTTGTGTGGCAGTGAAGTAAATAAAGCCCAAGCTTTCTGGCTATATGTGACAGGAAAGGGGAACCCTCATGAACCAGAAAATACTGGGGAGATTTTGAAAGGGAGAAGCTAGAAAAATAAACTCTTTAATAAAATTTTATTATGAACTCCTGGGCTTAATCATGTACATGTAGAAATTCAACCCCAAACAACATATGTGCTCTCTGAAAAATGAAGTATGGGTTAGACCACTGCTTAGGTACCAGATTGGCAACGTGGTGGTACACATATGGGACAGATCCAAATAGCACTGCAAAGACTTTAAAAACTTAACTGAATTGAAACCACAATCCACAGAAGGCTGGTCAGAAACTATGGCCTGATGAAAACTGGGTTGATTGCCTACTAAAAGAAAAATATCAGTATTCTCCATAGAATTTTAAGATGACCTAGATAGAATCTTATAATAATGTCCAAACAGTCTAGGATACAATAAAAAATTGCTTGGCATTTGAAAAAAATAGGAAAATCAATTCACATGGAAAAAGTCAAAAGAGGCCAATGCCAAAAAGACAGACATAGTCCTGACAAAAACTGTAAAGCAGCAATTCTTAAGATGTTCCAGCAAGTAAGGGCAAAAATTCTTGAAATGAATAGAAAGATAGAAAGTCTCAACAAAGAAATAAGAGAGGTGTAAAGGATCAAATGGGCATTTTAGAACTGAAAAATACAGTAAATGAAAAAAAAAAATCCCTGGATGGGATCAATAGCAAAATCAAAATGACAGAAAAGAGTCAGTAAACATGAAAATAGGTAAGTAGAAATTATCCAGTGGGTTGGGGGAGTATTGAGAACAAAAGTGAAGAGAAACTTAGGGACTTGTGGGACAATGACAGAGGTCTAACGTTCATGTCATCAGAGTTCCAACAGGAGAGGTGAAGGAGTGGTACAGAAAATTTATTTGAAGAAATAATGTTTAGAAACTTCCCAAATTTGGCAAATGACGTAACCCTTAGATTCAAGATTCAAACCTATAGATTCAGGAAATCCTAAAAAGGATAAAGACAAACCCACCCCCAAACACATAATAACTAAAACTATCATGGTACCAAAACTAAAGACAAGAGAAGATCTTGAAAGCAGAGAAAAATGATGTAGTACTTACAGGGAAACAACTATTCAGATAACTACATATTTCTCATCAGAAATCTTGGATGACAGAAAGAAGTAGACTTACATTTTAAAGTGCTGGTGGCACGGTTATCAACTTAGGGTTTTATGTCTAGCAAAGTATCCCTCAGGGATGAGGGAAAAATAAGGGCATTCTCAAAGGAAGGAAAACTAAAAGAATTTGCAGCTACTAGATCCTGCTGTAAAAGAATTGCTAAAGAAAGTTCTTAAGACAGAAGGAAATTTGGGGGCGCCTGGGTGGCTCAGATGGTTAAGCGTCTGCCTTCAGCTCAGGTCATGATCCCAGGGTCCTGGGATCGAGTCCTGCGTCGGGCTCCCTGCTAGGCGGGGAGCCTGCTTCTCCCTCTGCCTCTCTCTCTCTCTCTCTCTCTGACTCTCATGAATAAATAAATAAAACATTAAAAAAAAAAAGAAGGAAATTTGGAACTTCAAGAATGAAGGAAGAGCAACAGAAATGGTTAATATCTCAGTAATATTTATACTTGAATTTTTCAATTAACCGTAGTAGAAAGCAAAGAATTATAACATCAATAATAGGATTTTCAATATATATAAATATATAATATATATGAAGAGAGAGGGTAAAAGAATCTAAAATGGTAATAATGATAAGGTTTGTACTTTCACTTGAAGTAGTAAAATACCGATTTTAAGTAGTCTGTGAAAGTTACACATGTATATTGTGATCCTTAGAGCAACCACAAAAAAACAAAACCTGACCCCCCAAATTGTAGTAAAAAACACAGTAGATTAAAATGAAATACTAAGAACTGTTCACATAAACCAGAAGAGGGCAGGAAGGGAGAAAAAAAGTGGAATGAAAAACAGGACAGACAGAAAGCAATAAAATTAGAGACCTGAATTCAAACATATTGGTAATTTACATTAAATGTAAATGATGTAAACATGCCAAGTAAATGACAGTTTATCAGAGTGGATTTTTTTTAAAAGATTTATTTATTTTAGAAAGAGAGTTTGAGCAGGGAGAGGGGCAGAGGGGGAGGGAGAGAGAGAAAATCTCAAGCAGATTACGTGCTGAGTGTGGAGCCAGAAGGCAGGGCTCAATCCCACAACCCTGAGTCATGACCTGAGCCAAAACCAAGAGGTGACAGCTCAACCGACTGAGCCACCCAGGTGCCCCCAGAGTGGATTTAGGAAAAAAAGAAAACAAAAAAACTCTGATTATCTCCTGCTTATTAAAAAAATTCACTTCAAATATAATGATGTACATAAGTTACAAGAAAAAGGATAGGGGTGCCTGGGTGGCTCAGTTGGTTAAGTGGCTGCCTTTGGCTTGGGTCATGATCCCAGGGTCCTGGGATCAAGTCCCACATCGGGCTCCCTGCTCAGCGCAGAGCCTGCTTCTCCCTCTCCCACCCCCCCTACTTGTGTTCCTTCTCTCGCTCTCTCTCTCTGTCAAATAAATAAATAAAGTCTTTAAAAAAGAAAAAAAAAAGGACAGAAAAAGGTATACTTTGGGCACTTGGGTGGCTCAGTCAGTTGAGCAGCTGACTCTTGGTTTCAGCTGGGGTCGTGATCTCCAAGTCCTGGGATGAGCCCTGCATTGGGCTCCACACTCAGACAGGAAGTCTACTTGTGGATTCTCTCTCTCTCTCTCTCTCCCCCTCTCCCCTTTCCCCTCCCCCTCCCCCTGCTCCTGCACTTGCTCACTTGCTCTCTCTGTCTCTTCTCTTTTTGTCTCTAAAATAAATACATCTTTTTTTTTTATATAAAGATTTTATTTATTTGATAGAGATAGAGAGAGGGAGAGCACAAGCAGGGGGAGCAGCAGGCAGAGGGAGAGGGAGAAGCAGGCTCCCTACTGAGGAAGGAGCCCGACGTGGGGCTCGATCCCAGGATCCTGGGATCATGACCCGAGCTGAAGGCAGCCGCTTAACCGACTGAGCCCCCCAGGCGCCCCTAAAATAAATAAATCTTAAAAAAAAAAAAAAACTTGAGTGTAAACTTCAGAGCAAGGAAAATTACTAGAAATAAAGATAATACATAAGGTTAAAAAATAATTCACCAAGAAAACATAACAGCCCTAAAACTGTATATGTACATATTGGAAGAAAAAAATGGATAGAACTGAAAAGGGAGATAAATCCACAATTACAGTTAGAGGCTTCAGCACTCCTCTCTAGGTGATCTATAGAACCTAGTAGGCAGAAAATCAGCAAGGATAAAGAAGAACTAGGCATGCCTGGGTGGCTCAGTCATTAAGCATCTGCCTTCAGCTCAGGTCATGATCTCAGGGTCCTGGGATTGAGCCCTGCATCAGGCTCCCTGCTCAGCAGGGGGAGTCTGGTTCTTTGCCGCCCCTTTCCCCTGCTCACTCTCTCTTCCTCTCTTTCTCAAATAAATAAAATCTTAAAAAAAAAAAAGGAACTAAGTAGCACCTTCCACCAACTGGATCTGTTGATGTGTCTAGAACACTTTAAACAATAGCAGAATACATATTTTTTCAAGTGCCCAGATACCAATCAAAATAGACCCTATTGTGTATGATAAAACTAACCTGAAATAAATTTAAAAGAATTGAAATAAGGTATGTTCTCTGACCATAGGAGAGTTAGACTAGGAAACAATAACATAAAGATAACAGGAAAATATCTAAACATTTAGATATGAAACAACGTACTTCTAAGTCATCCATGGGTCAAAGAGAAAGTCTCAAAGGAAATTGGAAAATATTTTGAGCTGAGAGAAAATGAAAACATAAAAATACATCACAAAAATTTGTGGGAGGGGTGCCTGGGTGGCACAGTTGGTTAAGTGTCTTACTCTTGGTTTAGGTTCAGGTTGTGATCTCGGGTGTGAGAACGAACCCTGCATCAGATTTGCACTGAACGCAGAGTCTGCTTGAGTTTTTCTCTCTCTCTCCCCTTCCCCACTGCATGCATGTGTCTCTCTCCCTCTCTCTAAAATAAGTAAATAAATAAATCTTTTTTTTAAAAAATGGGTGGATGCAGCTAATGTAGTAGAGGGTAATTTATAACATTAAATGCTTCTATAAGAAAAAAGGTATCAAATCAACAATCTAAGCACCAACCTTAACAAACTAGAAGACGTGTAAAAATAATAAACCCAAAGCAAGCAGAAGGAAGGAGATAATAAAAATAAGAGCAGAAACCAGTGAAATTTAAAACAAACAGTAGAGCAAAACAGTGAAAACAAAAGCTGGTTCGTAGAAAGGATTAAAATTGATAAATCTCTGGGTGCCTGGGTGACTCACTCAGTTAAGCATCTGCCTTTGGCTCAGGTCGCAGTCTGCATCGGGGTCCCTGCTCAGCAGGGAGCCTGCTTCTCCCTCTCCCCCCTGCTCGTGCACTCTCTTCTCTCTCTCAAATAAAATCTTTAAAAAAATAAAAATTAAATAAAATTGATAAATCTCTAGCAAGATGATGATGGCAGACATGAAGTACTGATGTGCAGAATGAAAGAGAGAGAGATATCACTATAAACCCACAGACATCAAAAAGATTATAAGGACCACTATAAACAACTCTAAATACATAAATCAGCAACTTAATGGAGGAGACCAAATTCTCAAACAGTGAACTACCAAAACTCACCTAAGTTGAAAAGATAGCCTGAGTAGTTCTATAGCTATTAAAGAAATGAAATTTGTAGTTCAAAACATTCTGAAAAAGAAATTACATGGAGTCACTGGCAAATTCTACCACACATTTATAGAAATATACCAACTCTGTAATTTCTTACAGAAAATAAAAGGGAAAGGGACTCCATTTTAGGAGGCCAGCATTACTCTGATATCAAAACCAGACAAAAGCTGTACAAGAAAACAAAACAGACCAATATCTCTCATAAACACAGATGTACTAACAAATTGAACATGGCAATGTATATAAAGAATAATATATCATGACCCAGTGTAGTTTATATCAGGAATACAATACTAGTTTAGTATTTGAAAATCAAATGATATAATTCACAATATTGACAACCCAAATAATCAAAACCATGTATCAGTTGATACAGGAAAAACATTTGACAAAACGTAATAACCATTCATTATTTAAAACTCTCAGCAAACTAGAAGGAAATTTCTTCAACTGATAAAAGGCATCTAACAAAAAAAATTTTAAACTGCAACAACATCATACTTATTGGTGTAAGCCTGAATCTTTTCATTTTAAGATTGGGAAGAAGGCAGGGATGTGCTCTCTTACCACTCCTATTTAACATTGTACTTGAAGTGCTAGCCAATACAATAAGGCAAGAAAAAGAAATAAAAGGCATACAGATGGAGAAGGAAGAAATAAAACTGCCTCTACTCACAGCTACATGACTGCCTATATAGAAAATCCCAAGAAATCCAGAAAAAACTCCTAGAACTAATAAATGAGTTTAGCAAGATCTAAAGATAACAGTGCCAACCCACACAGAACAGTTGAGCTTTTATATACTTGCAATGAACAATTGGGGGGAAGGATTTACTATTTATAAAGGCAGCAAGAGAAAAATAGTTAAGTATAAGAATAAAAATCATATTGAAGGATCTGTATGCTGAAATTGTAAAACACTAATGAAAGAAATTAAAGATATAAAAAAATACAGAGATATATTCAGGGATTGGAAGACTTAGCATTCTAAAAATGTCATTTCTCTCCAGTAGTTTTATAGATTTATACGATTCCAGTAAAAAATCTTAGCAAGATTTTTTTTTGTAATTATAGACAAGCTTATTCTCAAATTTATATGGAAAGGCAGAGGGACTAGAATAGCCAAACCAATTTTGGAAAAGAAGGATAAAGCTGAGTGAATTATCCAACCCAGTTTCAAGACTTATCATAAAGCTACAGTAATCAAGATGGTATCATATTGGCAAAAGGATAGATATATAGATTGCTAGGACAGAATAGGAAGTCCAAAAATAGAACCACATAAATATCTCCAATTCATTTTTCATTAAAATGCAAAGATAATTCAATGGAAAATGGATAATGTTTAAAAAAAAAGATTTTGGACAATTTGACATCCATATGCAAAAATATGAACCTCTACATAGATCTCACACTTGATATAAAAATTAACACAAAATAGTTCAGAAATCTATACGTAAAACATAAAACCTTCAGAGGAATACATAGAAAATCTTTGACCTGGGATGAAGCAAAATGTTTTTAGGTATGACATCTTAAGCACAATTCATAACATTAAAAAAATGATAAAAAGGAATTCATCAAAATTTAAAAAAAAATTTTTTTTAATGATGAAAAACACTATTAAGAGAATGAGAAGGCATGCTACAGCCTGGGAGAAGATTTTGCAGATCACTTATCTGACAAAGGCCAAAAAATCAGAGTATATTTTTAAAACTGTCAAAACTGACCAGGAAAGAAACAACCCATTTGAAAAATGATTGAATTTGAATGTCTTAAATAGTCTGTTTACCAAAGAGGATGTACGGTGGTAAATAAATAAATGAAAAATATTTAGCATTATTAACCATTAGGGAAATGCAAATTAAAACCAGGATGAGATACTACTAGTCTAATGGCACAAATGAAAACTGACCATTTCAGATACTGACAGGGATGCAGACAACAACCCTAATGCATTGTTTATAGGAAAGGAAAATGGTACAACTACTCTAGAAAACAGTTTGGTGATTTTCTTTTTAAGTTAAATGTACACTTAACATGTGACCCAACAAATCCATTCCCAGGTTTTTAACCTATAGAAGTGAAAACTTATATTTCCACAAAATTCTTCGTACCATTGTTTAGAGCAGCTCTATTCATAATTGCCAAGAAGTAGAAACCATTCAAATGTCCTTCAGCAAGTGAATGGATAAACTGTGGTATATCCATATAGTGTACTACTATTCAACATAAAAAGAAATGAATCATTGATACATACAATATCCTGGATGCATGAGTCTCAGAGACATTGTGCTAAGTAAAAGAAATCATCTCAAAAGTTATATGATTCTGTTTATGTCACATTCTCAAAAAAGATAAAATCATGGTGAAAAGAATGGATTATGCATTAGTGGTGGGGTTAGGTGTGACTACACAAGCGAGTGAGTGATTTATTTATTTATGGTGTATAATTGACATACTATATTAGTTTCAGGTGTACAGCATATTGATTCAACTATTTACTCATTGCTCACTGTGATAAGTGCAGTCACCATTTGTTACTCTACAATTATTACAGTATCACTGACTAATTTCCTATGCTGTACTTTTCATCTCCATGACTTGTTTATTTTATAACTGGAAGTTTGTACTCCTTAATCTGTTTCACCCTTCCCCCCACTACCTCCCCTCTGGCAACCACCAGTTTGTTCTCTAAGAGAGAACTCTTTAAGAGTGTGTTCATTTTTTTTTTATTTGTTCATTTTGTTTTTTACATTCCACATGTAAGTGAAATCGTATGATATTTGTCTTTGATTTATTTCACTTAGCAAAATTCCCTCTAGGTCCATCCTTGTCGCAAATGGCAAGATTTTGTTCTTTTTTTATGGTAAGTATTCCACTGTATTTATGTACCATATCTTCTTTATCCATTCATTGATCAATTAACACATGGATGGCTTCCCTATGTTGGCTATTGTTAGTAATGCTGCAGTAAACATAGGTGTACATATATCTGTTTGAATTAGTGTTTTTGTTTTCTTTGGGTAAATACCCAGTAGTGGAATTACTGAATCATATGGTAATTCTATTTTTTTTTTTTTAAGATTTTTATTTATTTATTGGGGGATGGGGGCAGAGGAGCAGAGGGAGAGGGACAAGCTGACTCTGCACTGAGCGCAGAGCCTGACGCAGGGCTTGATCTCACAGCCCTGAGATCACCACCTGAGCCAAAATCAAGAGTCAGACGCTCATCCAAAGGAGCCACCCAGGCACCTCCGTAATTCTATTTATAATACTGTTTTCCACAGTGGTTATACCAGTTTACACACTGCCCCCCTCCCCCGCTGACTGAATGAAGGTTCCCTTTTCTCCACATCCTCACCAGCCCTTGTTCCTTGTCTTTTTCATTACTAGCCATTCTGACTGTTGTGAGGTGGTATTTCACTGTGGGTTTGATTTGCTTTCCCCAGTGATTAGTAATGTTGAACATTTTTCACAAGGGAGTCTTTTAGAGCAGTGGAACTGCGCTTTATCCTGATTATGCTGATAGTTATGTGAATCTATGCGTGTTTTAAAATTCATAGAACTGGGGCGCCTGGGTGGCTCAGTTGTTAAGTGTCTGCCTTCAGCTCAGGTCATGATCCCAGGCTCCTGGGATTGAGCCCCGCATTAGGCTTCCTGCTCAGCAGGAAGCCTGCTTCTCCCTCTCCCACTCCCCCTGTGTGTGTTCCCTCTCTCGCTGTCTCTCTCTCTGTCAAATAAATAAAATCTTAAAAAAAAATTCATAAAATCTACACATGTCTAATAAGTTAATTTTGTAGTGCTAATTTAAAACATTTTTTTAAAACTTAATGGCATAAAGTGACAACTTATTTATATGTCATGATTCTGTGCACTGATCAGGTGGTTCTTCTGCTTTCCTTTGTGTTGGCTGGGATATTGGGATGCCCAGAAGGTCCAAATGGCCTCACTCACATGGCTAGCAATATGTATTAGCCATTGACTCAGAATTTAGCTATGACTCTTGGCCAACAACATTGGTTCTTCCACTCTTAGTACTCTCTGCATGGCTGGTTGGGCTTTTTTGCAGCATGGCCAGTGGGTTCCATGGAGTGTTCAAAAGAACAATCTCCAATTTCCAAGCACTTATCTGGTCTCTGCATCATGCTTGCTAAAGCCCCATTTGCTGTAGTTAGTCCTGTGACCAAACCCAGAGTCAGTGTGGGAAAGTACAGGGCATGAATACGAGGAGTGCTGGCTCCTTAGGGGCCTCCAAATTAATATCTTTCACAGATGGTGAGTGCTTTTTGTTTTATTTTTTTTTTTCTTAAAACAGCTTTCCTTCCAGATTATCCATATTCCTTCAACAAAAACATTAAGAGACTCCAGTATCTAAGAGGGAGTAATTGAAGAAGATTGCCTGTTATTTAAAAAAAAAAATGTAAACTGTGATTGTTTGGAACATGTTGAAAATGTGATGTTTTCCTGTAAGTGTCGATGATTATAGACCCACATCTTTTTTTTTTTAAGATTTTATTTATTTATTTATTTATTTGAGAGAGAGAGAGAGAGAGAGAGAGCATGAGCTGGGGGGAACGGCAGAGGCAGAGGGAGAAGCAGACTCCCTGCTGAGCAGGGAGCCTAATATGGGGCTCCATCCCAGGACCCCAAGATCATGACCTGAGCTGAAGGCTGCCGCTTAACCGACTAAGCCACCCAGGTGCCCTGTAGACCCACATCTTGACAGAGATTTGAGTTTGTTCTTTGTGTACCCGATTACTTTCCCTCATAACTCTATCATTAATTCTCAGTATAGGGAATGGGGTTCCAAAAGCACTTACATGAAACATGATGCGAGTGGATCTTAAAAGTTCTCATCAAAAGGAAAAAAAAAATTTTTTTTTTTTTTTTGAAAAGCACCTGTTAGCATTTAATGAACTCCCCCCAAACGTGGCTTCAAGCTACTAGAACGCAGGCACCCCCGACACCCTTAATCTTCTCCTCTGCTCTTCTACTGAAGAATTTGGCCTTCACGATGACAGGCTGTTTTGGGAGTTTTCCCTTTCCCAAAACTTTGTAGTAGCCCGATCGCACCACATCAGTGATAGGAGCAGCTCCAGTCTTGGTTTTGGCGGCATTTACCCGTGTCTGCTCACTGACCAAGATCCACAGTTTATCAAGGTTGACAGTTGGGCAGAAGCTCTGGTTCCTCTTTAAGTGGTAATGTCTCATACCAGCTTTTCCAAAGTAACCTGGGTGATACTTGTCAAAGTTGGTCCTGTGGTGATGCATGCCACCAGCATTACCCCGGCCTCCTGGGTGCTTCCGGTGCTTGCCGATGCGGCCGTGGCCGTGGCTCACGTGACCCCGAAGTTTCCGGGTCTTCCTCAGTCTGGATGGCATGTCGGCAGCCCAGATGGAAAAGCAAAAGGAAAAATTTTTGTAACCATACATGGTTATGGATGTTAACTAAACTTACTGTGATAATCATTTTGCAATATACACATGTATCAGATCATTTGTGTTATACACCTAAAACTAATACAATGTTATATGTATTGATTATATCTCAATTTTAAAAACACAAAAGAGCTCACAGCACTGCAGACAACCTTGGGATTAATTTTGGGGATAGAAAGGAACCTTCTTTTTTTATTATTATTATTATGTTATGTTAATCACCATACATTACATCATTAGTTTTTGATGTAGTGTTCCATGGTTCATTATTTGTGTATAACACCCAGTGCTCCATGCAGAATGTGCCCTCTTTAATACCCATCACTAGGCTAACCCATCCTCCCACCCCCCTCCCCTCTAGAACCCTCAGTTTGTTTTTCAGAGTCCATTGTCTCTCATGGTTCATCTCCCCCTCCGATTCCCCCCCCTTCATTCTTCCCCTCCTGCTATCTTCTTCTTCTTCTTCTTCTTTTTTTTAACATATAATGTATTATTTGTTTCAGAGGTACAGATCTGTGATTCAACAGTCTTGCACAATTCACAGTGCTCACCATAGCACATACCCTCCCCAATGTCTATCACCCAGCCACCCCATCCCTCCCACCCCCCACTCCAGCAACCCTCAGTTTGTTTCCTGAGATTAAGAATTCCTCATATCAGTGAGGTCATATGATACATGTCTTTCTCTGATTGACTTATTTTGCTTAGCATAACACTCTCCAGTTCTATCCACGTCGTTGCAAATGGCAAGATTTCATTCAGAAAGGAACCTTCTTGAACATATAGTCAGATAGCATCCAAAGAAGTAATATGTCTAAAAAAAAGCCTCCACAGAGGTTTTATATATTGAAGATATAATGCAGGAATACTAAACCAGAAACAGCCTACAAAATGAGTACATTGCAGAAATTGAGGGTGTTTTTGTTTTTTGCTCGTTTCCTTATTCCATTGTTTTTAAGCAATGGTAAACACAAGAAACCAGATTACTATGGAATGAATGCATGAAGTAGGAAAAAGATGGTATGAGGACAGCAGCATGGTGTAGTAGAAAGAACCTAAATGGAGAAATAGAAGAGATGGATTCTAGATCTAATCTGGCCACTACTGCATCCTTCACTTCTTTCAGTACCTTGGCTTTCATACTACAAATGAGGTGTTTGATCTGAATAGTGCTTCTTAACATCCCTAGGAGGCTCTAGAGACCAGGATCTCTGATGGAGATGTAGATTTGAAAAAAAAAGAAAAAGAAAAAAGAAGAGTCAGTATAATTCTTGTTTCCACAATATAAATTACAGAAAGCAGGGACACCTGGGTGGCTCAGTTGGTTAAGCTGCTGCCTTCGGCTCAGGTCATGATCCCAGGGTCCTGGGATCAAGTCCCACATCGGCTCCCTGCTCAGCGGGGAACTTGCTTCTCCCTCTGCCTGCCTCTCCCCCCTGCTTGTGTGCTCTCTCTCTGTCTCTCTCTCTCTGACAAATAAATAAATAAAATCTTTTTAAAAAAATTACAGAAAGCAAAACTAAGATTCTAGGCTGGGGAGAGTATATAAAATATATAGAATGAGAAGGTATTGAAGAGGGGTGTGAGTTTTTACAAAGTATTGAGAAATATTGTAGTCTAGAAAATACAAAGGATCTCTAATGTCAGTAGCAAGCAAGACTTGCTCGTCTTACTCATTTTTTCATCCCTAAATGCCAGACACAGGGCCTGACACATGGTAATACTTATTTAATAATACAGGATCCCTCCTTCCTCTTAGAAAATTTTGTTTCGGACTTTGGAGAGAGTAATTTAGGGGTGTAACAGTTTCATCCCTTTGTTAGTCACACATTTCCTCTATAGATGAGGTATGAATGATGAATTCCTTCTGTCCCCCTACTAATGCCTATTCATTTTTGGCCTAAAGTCTGTAGCTATATAGTGCTGTGTCTGTACAGGTTTATATAACTTATCAGATGCTCCCTTCTGTTCCTATTATGGTTCATAGAAGGAACTGAAAAACATTAGTTCATGTCTCCTTGCTTCGCAGTGGACTGAACCCCATACACCAAAGAAATGTCTTATTGCTCTCTCAAACGTATTTTATGTTGGCCTTGTGTTAGGATCATAAGAAGGAAGCTCAGAACTCAGAAATAAAATACAGTTATTCCTTTTCAATTGATAATAATGACCTCTCTGGGCACTGTTCCCTGTATAGCCTATAACAGGAATCAAAATTTCCTTTGACAGTCTAGATACCAACACAAAATTTCATGTTCAAAGTAAATTATTCTTTCAGAAGTCCCTGTAAAATGATCTAAAGCAAAATTTATTAATATGGGAAACTACATATCCAGTATTTAAAAACAACCTCTTTTGAAACTACCCAGTAATAGTTTTTCCTATTTGGTGATATTTTTGTTTCCTAGACTTAATAAGATGTTGCATTACATCTTTAAGTAAAATTCTTAATGAATGGAAAAATTGTATTAGAAATTATAAGATCACCTGTTAGGTGTTTGGGTATAAGTATAGATCCAAAAAAACCTTGATTAGAAATTGGAAATCTGTAAATAATCAAACTATGTGTATCTCCTTTTTAAATCCAATATTGGTGAACTAATACTTATAAAATTAAAACTAGTGTATCTTGTAAGTGAAAAGCCTTTCCTTTATTTATTTCTTCCTTCCCACCCCACTTCCATTATGTATTAATACCTGTTTTTTGCTCCCTCAGTGGATGTCAGATAACATGTCATAGGTATTTGACCTCAGCTGTCTTGCGTGGACTATTGTAATAGCCTCCTAAGCATTTTCCTGTCCCCCGGCCCTCACTTAATTCCAGCATTGTCTATTCCTTACTCAGAGTGATCTTGTTAAAACCTAAAAGCTTTCCTAACTCTGCTCAAGACTCCCATTGACTTCTTTACAGTAGCCTACAGTGTCACACACAGTCCGACCCTGCTTTCATCCACCAAGCCTCTCTGTCCTCATTTTCTGTTTTCCCTCCCTTAGTCACTCATCCTCCTTGGCATTCTTTGTGCACACCAAATCCATTCGTGTCTCAAGGCCTTTGAACTTGGTATCTCTCCCTGGGGTACCTTTCCCCAGATACCTGCATGCTTTCATTCAGATCTCTGATCAGATGTTATTTTATCAGAGAGGCCCCATCATCCTCTGTCCTCTTTGTTCTGCTTTATTTTTCCTCATAGCACTCATCACCATTGGATATATATTTGTTTGTTTATTGGCTCTCTTCCTCAGCTAGCATGTAGGCAGAATATATTTGTTCTTTGATGCTTCTCCAGAACAGTGCCTCAAATATTTGAATGAACAGCTCAGCTTAAGTTCTACCTCTTTCTTTGAAGCTTTTCTCCAACCTATAGTGACTCACTTTTCTCTCATTTTCTGAACATGTCATTGTGGGTGCTCATGTTCTATCGCTACTGATTCCTTAAAGATGGAATTCTTATTGTAGTCATAACTACGTAGTAGGTAAGAGTGTGGAGTGAGAATTGTACAGTGTGGTTTAAATCCCAGCCATTTAACTCTGAGCAGGTTGTTAACCTTCCTACTTTTGCATTTCTATTCCTGTAAAATGGCCGTAATGGGTAGTTCAATGAATGGAACACAGAGGAGAGAGAATGGGAAAAGCAGGCGGAGACCTGATCATCAAGATCATTACGTGACATACCTGGGTGTTTGGACTTTTTCATGTAAGTAACAGCTTTGAAAGACTTTTTTTTTTTTTTTTAAGATTTTATTTATTTATTTGACAGAGACACAGCGAGAGAGGGAACACAAGTAGGGGGGAGTGGGTGAGGGAGAATCAGGCTTCCCGCGGAGCAGGGAGCCCGATGCAGGGCTCGATCCCAGGGCCCTGGGATCATGATCCGAGCCGAAGCCAGACGCTTAACGACTGAGCCACCAGGTGCCCCGAAAGACTTTTTTTTTTTAAGTGGTAGTATGACATAGGGTAAATTTTCAACTTATTTAAAATTTTAAACTTCATGGGGTACCTGGCTGGGTCAGTCAATAGAGCACGTGACTCTTGATCTCAGGATTGTGAGTTCAAGCCCCACGTTGGGCATGGAGCCTACTTTAAAAAAATTAAATTCTAACTTCCTTTACTCTATGCTAATACTGAACTGTTGAAAAACTTAATTTACCTTGTGGTGGTGCTTTCATACTGTTCTGTTTTGTCTCTGTGTCCTGTGTTTACTGCCGTTTCCTGGCTAAATTTTATTTATTAAACAATTGGGTCACTTCTGGTCTGGAGTAGAACTTTCATAATGTAAGGGAGACCACAAAATTTAAAGGATTATATGTGCATTTCCTCATATTTTCTCTTGACAGAAATACCATGTTCTGGATCCTTTTCCTGAATAAGACTTTTTTAGTGTTCCCCTTATTTCAGGGAAGAATTTCTAACCATTCTAACCAATTGTATAGATTTTTGGTGACCTAAAAAGAAACAGTAATGTGCATTAGGTCTGTAGCAACTTTTGCCTTCTGGGTATGTGTGAGAAATGAGGTTATTTACCTTTTTTTTTTTTTTTTTTTAATTTTATTTATTTATTTGACAGAGCGACAGAGGGAACACAAGCAGGGGGCATGGGAGAGGGAGAAGCAGGCCTCCCGCCGACCAGGGAACAGGGAGCCTGATGGGGGGCTCTATGCGGGGCTCGATCCTAGGACCCTGGGATCATGACCTGAGCCGAAGGCAGATGCTTAACGACTGAGCCACCCAGGCGCCCCAAGGTTATTTACCTGATCTTCAGTTCTGGCATATATCCATTACCAAAAATATATTTTCAGGATGTTTTCCCTGCTCTGTTGTAAAATTACAGAGAAGGTTTGGGGCTTCTCACCTAGGTCACAGTGTCCAGAAACTGTGCCTCAGCTCAGATCAAAATCAATATATTATTAGTGATACAAATCAAATTAACCAATAGCTTTTCAAATTTCCCACTTCCTGTTTATCTCCTCCAGTTTCAAGGAGAAAAGTTCTTTCCTACCTTTTAATATTTTGAGCTGCCTGTGTTTAGGCTTCAGGTATTTTTGGTGCTTATTGCTTAACTGGGCTGAAGATTATCTCATGTGACAGCATAGATCTCTTGTTTTGGAATTGCCATTACTTTCTAGAACAGCCACTCTGTACAGCTGCCAACATGCCCTGGATCCTTTTGCTTCATATTACAGTGATACTGCTTTGTCAGGGTAGAATTCAGCCTCACAGGGCTGGAGTCAGTCTCTGCTGACCTCATGCCACAGTACAGCATGTTCAAATCTGGGAGAAACCTGAGGGTTATTCGGCATATTCCTCCTCTTTCTCCCTTACAAGCATGGAACCCTCACTTTCCTCGGAAACCGTATGTTGTATCTGTGTGTGTATCTGTCTTTTTTTTTTTAATCTCTTCCTTAATCCTATAATTCTACAGCTTTAAGTGGGGGCCGGTTAAAAAGATAGACCCAGGAAATTCTTTGAGCTGCTGAAACTCAGCATTTTTCAGCAGTAGATCTCAGCCACAGGCATTTGCTATTTTTGGACTGACTTGTGTGAGGTTGCAATAATCAAGAAGCATGTTATGTGTTTCCTAGTTGTTCATTTTGCCCATAGCTATTTGGGCAGAATGTACAGAGCACTCTTTGACTGTGTGGGCATGCTCAGATCATACTGGAGTGTTCCGACTCCGGTGTGATGGGCTAAGCTTCAGTGCAGAGTAAATGTCATCCTCACTCTCTCAGGCAAAAAAGTTACCAGAAAATAAGTGTTTCCTTCAATGAACAAAAGAGTTTAGTTTGCTTTTGGCAGCTTAGGAAAAGCTTGGGTTAAATTTGAAAGATGCTAGGCATGCATAACAAATAAGAATTTGGATTAGAGCCATTTGAAATATTTCTCACATTAAAAACAAAGGTTCTTGGGGCGCCTGGGTGGCTCAGATGTTTAAGCGTCTGCCTTTGGCTCAGGTCACGATCCCGGGATCGAGCCTGCGTCCAGCTCCCTGCTCCACGGGAAGCCTGCTTCTCCCTCTCCCACTCCCCCTGCTTGTGTTCCCTCTCTCGCTGTGTCTCTCTCTGTCAAGTAAATAAATAAAATCTTTAAAAAAAAAACAAAAACACAAAGGTTCTTACCACTCAGCTACTTGTTTTCACTGTATTTTTCCCAAAGACTTGGCAGTTTTCTGAATTGTAAAGCAGTGTGCACATATCTCAGTGGTAAAGTTTATGTCTCCAGATCAGAAGAACAGGTCTCTGGGATACAACTGGATAGGAAGATGATCCAGCTTTATGCAACACAACCACCATTTTCACATTTGATCTGTAATCTTGAGTAGAAAATTTGGCCCATAGCTTGATTTTACCATGATTTTTTGAATTGGTTCTATAAATGATACATAGATATTTCGTAAGAGATAATGCTAAAGCAAAACAGATTTTTCAGTTTTACCTGATTCTAATCTACATTAATACTGTTTGCCCTTGAGCCATTGGATTTAAGGTCCAGATTTTTTACTCTGAAGTTTGATATTAAATTACTCTCTTATGACTTATGGTTATTAATTTAAGTACTGACTTCGTTAAGAGATTTATGGCTCTGCTCTGTACCCTTTTTTTCTGTTTGTTCTGTATCTTGGATTTTAAAACCTTGGCACATCTCTGTTTGTTCTGGGGTTAGAAAAGGTCAGTTTACTTACCTATGTTTTATTACGAATGCTAGCTCAGGTTGAATGGGTTGGTCTGAAAGAAAGAATTCATGGGAGAGCCCTAAAAGGATAGGAGGTGGAGACTGATAGTAAAACAGAAATTAACTCCTTTCCCCCCCTTATTGACAGTCGAAATGGAAGAGGGGAACATAAAATGTAATTTAAACATTTTAATTGATTTTCTCCATGATTGTATTAATTCATGAGTGGAGAAAATTTGCTTAAAAATATACTGAGTACCTGAGTAAATGATTGTAGATGAAACTTTTCTTGCTTCCCTACCCATGTCTCCCTCTCACTTAACAAACTGTTCATTGACTCTGGTGAACTAAAATACTCTCATTGAAACAATGATTAAAATACTCAGAAATGGGGGCGCCTGGGTGGCTCAGGTGTTAAGCGTCTGCCTTCGGCTCAGGTCATGATCCCAGGGTCCTGGGATCTCAGAAACTCAGAAATGAGGTACTTGGTCCACATCTGTAATTCTTTTTTTTTTTTTAAAGATTTTATTTATTTATTCATGAGAGATAGAGAGAGAGAGAGAGAGAGGCAGAGGGAGAAGCAGGCTCCCAAGGAGCAGAGAGCCCGATGCGGGACTCGATCCCAGGACCCTGGGATCATGACCTGAGCCGAAGGCAGACGCTTAACGACTGAGCCACCCAGGCGCCCTGTAATTCTTATTATTACTATCTGGATACATCAAACTGCTATAGATTGGGGTTCATATATGTCCTCCTTACATGAGATTGCAACATGCTTTGTTAAGAGTTCATTCTAAACTATAGAATGAATATTTTGAAGGAAGATTTGAGGGGAAAATGTATCTTACTCAAGGTAATAAAATGGAGAATTTTAGAAAGCCAGACAATGTTGAACTTAAATCTATTTTTTAAATGAGATTAAAATATCTCCAGATGTTGATGAGTTCTAAAGACGAATAATTCCCTTTTTCCTTTCTTAATAGTCCTGCAATACCACACATCTATATGTTTAAGTCATATGTAATGCAGACATTCCAGACAATTCCTTACCAGTGTTGACATTGCTTGAGTTTTCTATACAAATGCCCAGAATTTACAGTCGCAGTTCAGAACATACATGTGTAATCACTTGGTCATATATAGATGCTTTACCTTGTAAACACTATATCAAACAGTGAACTTTTAAAAGATAAAATGAAACTCCTCTCACATCTGAACCTTATATTCTAATTGGGGAAGATGACAACACGTAATAAACCTAATAAGTAAACTATGAAATGTGTTAGAGAAGGAGGATGGCTATAAAAACAATAAAGGTGGGTAAGTGAGATTGGAAGTGCTGGGGGTAGACTGCTTTTTAAAAAAAGATAGTAAGTGTAAGCCTCATTAAAAAAGAGACATTTGAAAAAGGGCTTAAAAGAAATAAGCGGGTTAGCCATACAACTGTCTGAGAAATGAGCATTCCCAGTAGAGGGTACAGCCAGAAAAAAAGCAGGAGTGTTCCTGATTGTAGAATAGAAGAGAGGTTGGTATGACTAGAGCAAGAAAGGAGGGCAGAGTGGTAGGAATTGGGGTATCAAAGATGTAATAGAGTTTCTCAGTTGTCTATTACTGTAAAACAAACCACTCCAAAATTGAGCGACTTAAAACAATTATTTTATTTGCTCACAGTTCTGTGAGTCAGCTATTTGGGCTGGGATTAAACAATGGTTGGTTTTTATGCTGGTCTTGCCTGGAGGTCACTATCATTGCTGGATGGCTTAGGTGGAGCTGGATGGTCTAAGATGGGCTCCCTTGCATGTCTGATAGTTGGTTCTGGCTGTTAGTTGAGCCTGTCTCCATGTACAAGAGTTTTAGCCTGCACAGCTCTAAGGATGGAGTTGTCATTAACTGAGATGTAAAGCCTACTGGAGATCTCAGTGCCGCAAGAGAGAGTAAGCCTTGATATGCAAACACATTTCAAGTCTCTTCTGTGTCACATTTGATGTTTCATTTGGCTAAAGCCAAGTCCATGACCAAACCCAGTTTCACAGGATGGAGAAATAGATTCCACTTTTTGATGGAAGGAATGATAAAGTAAAATTGTAAAGAGAAAGGCATAATTGATTGGGTGAATTTGTGGCTATTAATCTCCCACACAGAGGGCCAGATCAGAAATGCCCCTGAAGCCATTTTTAAGGACTGACTTTCTCTTTGAATGTAAAGGGAATACATTGAAGAATTTTAAGCAGAGGAGTGACATGATTTGACTTTTATTTTTAAAGGATCATTCTGGGGGCGCCTGGGTGGCCCAGTCGTTAAGTGTCTGCCTTTGGCTCAGGTCATGATCCCAGGGTCCTGGGATCGAGCCCTGCATCGGGCTCCCTGCTCAGCGGGAAGCCTGCTTCTCCCTCTCCCACTCCCCCTGCTTGTGTTCCCTCTCTCGCTGTCTCTCTCTCTGTCAAATAAAATCTTGACCAAAAAAAGGATCATTCTGGTTTAGTACTGAGAATAGATTATATGGTGGCAAGGGAGACCAAGTAAGGAGGCCATTCTAGTAACCCAGACAAGATATGACCATGGCTCAGACTAAAGTAGCAGAAGTGAAGATAAAAAGTGGTTAGATTTTGGATGTATTTTGAATGTACAGCCAACAGGATTTTCTGGTGGATTGAATGTAAGGTACGAAAGAGAGAAATTGATGACTACAAGGATTTTAGCTTGAACAGCTGGAAGAATGGATTTGTCATTAATGAGATATAAAGTCTGCTGATGGGGCAGGTTTTGTGGGCAAGAGCAAGAGTTCAGTCTGAGATGTCTGTTAGATGTCTAAGTGAGAATAATTGACTATATGAGTCTGGAATTTAGGAGGTCTGGGCTGAAAATATAATTGAAGGAGGTATTACAGTTAAATGGTATTTAAAATCAAGAGACTAGATGAAGTTACCAAGAGAGGGAATGAATGTAAATAAGGGAGAGAAGAGGAAAAAGAACTGAGCCCTGAATAATTCGGTTTGAGAAGAGGAGGAGGAATAGTGGCCCATGATGAATGAGGAAAATCAAGAGTATGGTGTATTGGAAGCCAAGTATAGAAATTCTTCATAGGAGGAGAGAAACAGTAGCTCTGTCACATGATGCTGATAGGTCAAGTAAGGTAAGGACTAAGAACTCATCTTTGGATATAGTAATGTAGGGATGATTGGTCATCTTCCCAAACATTTTTTGGTAGAATGATGAGATTAAAACCAGTTGAGTGAGTTTAAGAATGGGAAGAGAGGCATTTGGAGACTGAGTTTTAGACCATTTTAGTGAGTTTACTTCAGTAAGGGAGCATAGAAGTGGGCAGTAACTGGTAGAGGAAATGGGGTCAAAAAGAAGTTTCTTTAAGGTGGGAGATGGGAAAAATGTTGATGGAAAAAATTCAGTAGGGAGGGAAAATTGGTCCATTTCCTTCATTTATTTTATTTAATAAACTTACATGTGCCGGTACTCTTCAAACCACTTTACAAATATGAACTCACCTAATATAAGAATGAAACAGTGACTGGCCATTCAGTATAAAGTACTGTGGTGGGTGTTCTCAGGAGTTCAGTAATGTGTAAGACACAACTTTGACGTAAGGACTCATGATCTCTATTAGAAAATATGAAAACTTGCAAAAATAACTAAAAATAGGAAGGTGTGATACAAAGTAGAAAAATTATATCATTTACAAGTATAGAGAAGGGAGAGTATTTTCAGCTGGGGAATAAGGAGTGTCCATAATTTGATTCCAGTTAAATAACTGTGGGCCTTTAAAGGTAGGGCTCACTTGGACTTCAGTTTATATGTTTTTACCTTGAGCATGGACAGGAGTGTGTGTGTTGTAAGGTAGACTGGGGACAGGGTTTGAGGTAGGAGAGAAAACATTTTCTTTTCATTTGTAGTTTCAAGAGGTCAAACAAGCAGAAAAGACAACCTGAGAGACACACCCTTCTCTATCGCCATAATTGTCATCTTCATGTTTATACTTCTAATCCCCATATGTAGGGGGAAAAGGGGTGGGGGAGGGAAGGATATATGAGTGTACATGTGCAAACTGCGTATGCATCTTCAGTACCTGAAATACAAGGATTCCTCTGTTAGTCCTCTATTTGATTCTATTAGATATATTGAGGAGCCTATCTTTGATTTTAAAATAGTTTGGGGAACAATCCAGATTATTTTTCAGATAAGTAAAATAGGAAAATTTGAGACGTGTAAGCCCAGGAAATAGGATTAGAATATGTCTTTTAATTCTCATTTGCTCTTCATGAAAATTGTAGTGGTTGTTGGAAGTCTGAGAATAAGTAGAGAATACAAACTGTTTAGATTGATACTTGGGTGGAAGAAAGTATTTTATATTCAGTGGAAACCTGTGAGGATAAGTTTATAAAGAATCATTTCTGGAGAGTGTAGAAGCTCAATTCAAGTTGGCTTTTTATTTCTGGTGGTTCCTCTATTGTCTATTTTTTTTTTTTTTTTTTAAAGATTTTATTTATTTATTTGACAGAGAGAGACACAGCAAGAGAGGGAGCACAAGCAGGGGGAGTGGGAGAGGGAGAAGCAAGCTTCCTGCCGAGCAGGGAGCCCGATGTGGGGCTCGATCCCAGGACCCTGGGATCATGACCTGAGCCGAAGGCAGACGCTTAATGACTGAGCCACCCAGGCGCCCCAATTGTCTATTTTTTAAAAATATAGGCACATTCTTGGGCACCTAGGTGGCGCAGTTGGTTAAAGCGCCTGACTCTTGGTTTCAGCTCAGGTCATGATCTCAGGGTCTTGAGATCAAGGCCCCCATCAGGCTCAGTGCTCAGCTCAGAGTCTGCTTGAGATTCTTTCTTCCTCCCCCCTTGCTTGTGTGCACACACATACACACACACACACACTCTCTCTCTCTCTCTCACACACACACACACAAATAAATAAATAAAATCTTTTTAAAAATGTAGGCATATTTTAATTATGTCCTGATTGCAAGTTCAGGGAAAAGATTCTTACAGGGATCCAAAAGAGCTCACAAAAAGGGGAATATGTATGGTCAAATTATGTATCAAACAATGGTCAAGTTTATTCTTAATTAAAAGCATGCAATTGATAATTAAAATGAGATTTTATTTTCACTTATCAGAGTAATCAAATGCAAAAGTTGATACCTAGAGCTGGCACAGTCATTCGCCTATGCTGTTGGTAGTAGTGCAAATTGCTGTAATCTTTTCAAAGGGTAATTTGGTAATCTCCACCAAAGTGTAAAACATATGCACTCTCTGATACACTGATGGAATTTACATTATTAATATACCCACAGAAGTTTACCAAGATATAGGTAAATATGTTACAGTGTTGTCATTCAGGGAAGAAACTGTTTTGATGCCCACTTGAAGTGCCACAATATTAAATATCTTTGATATCCCCCTCACCCCCAAAGATGGTGCAGCCTTCTTCCTTACCCAAGGAACTGGATCCCATATTATCCTATTTAACAGTTATCCGGTGGGTTCAAAGAAATTGTAAGTTTCCTAGAAATAAAGGCTTTTCATTTATTCTGTTAATGGCGGTCACTAGAGATGAGGTATGTTCAGAATGAGAGATCAAATACTCCAAGATGAGTCTCACCAAAGAGCTATTAGGAACAGAATTGGCAACAATAGGAAGCTGCTAATTAGAAAACAAAAGACTACATGTATTAGTATGTGAGAATGAAATGGGGGAATGGGTAGTCTGGAGAAAGTTTACCACAACTCTACGTCTTCAGATAATTCTTTTAATTTCTAAGAGGTCCGTTTTCATTTTGAAGAACCAAACTGCCAGTGAGGTCACACAATTTGAGAGTGGAAAGGAAGAGAGAACTTTTATTACATACTTCTTCCTAAACTAAAGCTACTTTTATATTTTACATCATTGCATTTACATTTCTGATGCTTACATTGTATCATATATATTTTATCAAATATAGGTCACTTTATGAAAAAATCCAATTTTTGCCTGTTTATCTAATGTTTTCCCTTGTATGAGCTGTGGTAAATTGCTTGCATCATTTGACTGTTATTCTCTACTGAATCGGTTATATGCCAGATTACCTCTGAGTTTTGGAGCTGTATAAAGAGAAAGAGTAAAGCCAAGTCCAGGACATCCAGGTGGCTGCTGTTCATACCTCAAACAATGAGCAATATTTAAAGAACTACACTCAATTAATATCTTCTTTTGGAGCATGAAAGCAGGATTAGAGTAAGGTAGAAATATTCTTGGTTCTTACTGACCAGGTGGTTGTGGTTTTGACTGATCAGCATGAACATTTTCACCTTGGAGGCAAAGGCTCTAGATTGCATTGTTGTTTCTAAAAAGTCTAGAATGGTATTATCAAGAGACTAAGACTCAAGAGACCTGGTTTATAGTACCAGCCCTACATGACTAGGTAGGAACTTGGGGAATTTAGTTAACATGCCAGAGCTTTTATTTCTCATCTGTAAATTAAACCTGTTTCACAAGGTAACCTTTCAAGATCTTCGGATTTTAGGAGGCTCAGATGAATATCATGTCCATGAATACACATGTACAGACATGTATAGATTGGTTTTAAAAGCAAAATATACATTTTCCTATGACTCTCAAAAATATAAACTCATGTCTCAAACTTTGCATATATTCTGTTTCTAGACAGTTATTAGATTTAAAAAACAGTTGTTGTTGTGTTTTTGTTTTTGTTTTTTAAGTAATTTCTACACCCAACATGGGGCTCAAACTCCTAACCCTGAGATCAGGAGTCACATGCTCTACTGACCGAGCCAGCCAGGCTCCCCTAAAAAGCAATTTCTTAACTGATTATCCACCTCCCTCCCTCCCTCTCTCCCTTCCTTCTTGTGGAGGGAGGGGCAGAAGGAGGCGGAGATGGGGAGAGAATCTTAAGCAGGCTCCACGCACAGCGTGGAGCCCTATGCAGGGCTCGATCTCACAACCCTGAGATCATGACCTGAGGTGAAATCAAGAGTCGGACTTAACTGACTGAGCCACCCAGGCACCCCATGATTATTATTCTTTCATTACAAACTGTTTATAGACAGTAAGTGAGGGATTTTACCTTACTTAAACTGGAACTAATAGTGTATAGGAAAATCTGGATTTAGACAAAGTCTTATTACTTTGGGTAGGGTGATTATTTGCTTTGAAAAGCATTCATTTTATAATTTCTTTAACCATTTTTAAGTCCGATATAATATTATTAAATGTAATAAATATTATCCTATATGTAAATCTTTCATTTGCATATTGTTTTGTAGAAACAAAATCTTCCTTAAGGGAAAGCAATGTATCTTTATTTGAGATTAATATCTGTGATCTGCCAATTAATAAATTGGATAAATTGGAATTTGAAATTAGTGTAAAAATGTATAGTGAAATGGATATATATGTGTACTTTTAACATTTACTTGATCTAAAATTTCTAAACCATTAAGAGTCTTAAGGTAAAACTGTAATGCTTAAGTTCAGTTTTTTACTAATGTTAAAATTAGGTGTAGGAAGGTATTTTCTAGGTGCTGTTAATTCTTTGAAAAACAGACAGGGTGCCTGGGTGGCTCAGTTGGTTAAGCGACTGCCTTCGGCTCAGGTCATGATCCTGGAGTCCCGGGATCGAGTCCCACATCGGGCTCCCTGCTCGGCGGGGAGTCTGCTTCTCCCTCTGACCCTCTCATGCTCTCTCTGTCTCATTCTCTCTCTCAAATAAATAAATAAAATCTTTAAAAAAAAAAAAAAAGAAAAAAGAAAAACAGACAAATTTTCAGTCTACTTAGCTCTAAATTGTTACTGTTAAAGACTAGTGGTTAGGAATACATAAATAAGTACTTTATAAAAGAAGCCCTAATTACTAGGGTATTAAACAGATTTTCTAAATTTAAGTTATCCCCAAGTAAATTCATTTCCTTTTTTAATAGGATTACTATACTAGTAGATGAGAGGTACTCTGAAAACATAGCATATCTAGATTTCAGCCGTGCCTTTAACAGTTTTTCATTATATCTTTGGGGGGAAATTATGACTGATTATTCATAACTGAGTAAATGAATGAAGGTATGAAAATAGTACTAACTCAGAAAACTATCACCCTGGAACAAGGTCTCTGATGGTTTGCTGCAGGATACTTCTGTCCTGATCAACCTCTTCATTAAATCCTTGGCGAAAGAGATTGATATGGTTAATCAGAGTTGAAGATGTCAAGCAGCTGAAAAGAATAATTAAAAATTTCAGCCATAGAATTGGAATCCATTGGTATTCTCAAATGAAAAACAGAAGTCATCACATTATGTGATTCAGCTGTACCACATTTATGTAATTTACGGAAAGGACAGCTGTTCTTAACACCATTTTCAGTTGAAGAGAAAGCAAACAGGAACTAAATTAAATGCTATAACTAGGTTCTCTAGCAGATCTCTTAACGCTTAACAAAGTGATTTAGATACTGCACCAAAAAGAGTCTGCGTGGTGGGATCGTAATTAACCTAAATCAGACAGAGCTCCTGTTACATTGCAATACATTTAAGAATTAGGATGTCTTAGTCATTCTTTGAAATTAAAATTCTAGAAACGAAGCATTATTAATACTACCTTAGTACCTTACCTTAGGATATTGTATCAGAAACATTGTTGTTAATATGATTAAAACATAAACACCCTGAGAGCAGAGTTCCTAGTAGTTGAGAAGAATAAACGAAATGCCTAACAATATCCCCATCTCAATTTTGTTTACAAAGAGACACTAAAAGTACATTGTTTCAATTGATCATGGACAGATTTGTCTTACTAAAGTTTTCCCCTTAAGGTTATGAAGACAAGCACTAGGCTATTAGGAATTGTAATTAGGACTTTTCCTTTCCAACTCCCTAGATTAGCAGTCTGCAAATTCTGTAATACCTTTAAAAGCCTTAGCAGTTTTCTCAATTTTAACTTCAAATGTTTTACATATTTTTATCAGATCATAAGGAGATAAAAGTAATTTTTTTCCTGAGTGGCTGCCGAAGTCAGGAACAAACTAGAAACAGTTCCATACTGATTTTCTAAATAATGGCTTAAAAACAGAGGTCTTCCATATTTATTGCTTCTTAGTCTTATATGAGAAATTTGTCCCTCAGACATTTTTAATAAATTCACTTAATCATGGGGTAGACTATGTTTTAAGGTTTCTTACAACTCTAATTTGGAATTCTGTGAACTTTTTTTTCGGTAATTATTTTTTACATGGTTGTAGAATCTCAGAAACGAACTCAATCCTTAGAGAATTAAAATTAATTTGTAAACAAATACTGCCTAGTAATCAAAAGTGGTTCTGTAAAACATTGAATACAAAAAATGGAAGACCAATTCAGAAATCAGCCACAACTGGCTGTACTTAAATAATATAAGCATGTATTTGAGGTGATATGATATATGGTTTTATTTTTTACTGATCTAGTCAGCAGACGTTTATTGAGCTACACTGTCTGTCTTGCTCTGGAGAACCAGAAGTGAATGTTGGGGCTTCCATATGCAATCATCCCTTATTTTTTTTTTAAATAATCATAAATGAATTGGTCTTATATAATTTTTAGGAAGCCTTATTTTATAAGTAGTTTCATTAGGACCACAGATTGTTGACCTGTGTCCATAGGTCCTTATTTTACTATTGAGAGTTTAATGGTCTGCTATGTTAATTTACCCATTCAAATACTATACAAGTCTGTGTTCTCTAATGGAATACAGAAACCTCAGAACAGGGTTTCCACTCTCTTCTTTGGAATAAGTAATTTTATTGTTATATTAGTGTTTTGTTTTTTGGTGTTGTTGTTGTTTGTTGTTTTTGAGAGAGCATGAGTGAGGGGGTGCACAGAGGGAGAGGGGAAGAGAGAGAATCTTAGGCAGGCTCCATGCCTGCATGGAGCCCAATGCAGGTCTCGCTCGATCTCATGACCCTGAGACCATGACTTGTGCTGAAATCAAGAGTTGGACACTTAACTGACTGAGCCACCCAAGCACCCTTATATTAGATTTTTTTTTGTTTGTTAAGTATTTCAAATAGGTTGAGTCTGAGGAAATCAGGCCAGTGAACATGATGGCATCTTTGTTGGATTCTGACAAGTAAAATCAAGATTGAAGGCTTACAGATATTTAAAGAATGAATCATCTTTTGTGAAAACTCTTGAATTATAAAATTTAGTCAGATTTCAGATGTCCAGGAACCTCTCAGTTCTCCCTCCCCCCACCCCCCGCAAACACCCCTTCCAGCTTTTGGAAATATGAGAGTATTTTGGTTGTCAAAAAGACTTGGGGAGGGGAGTGATGCTGGCATTTAGTGCATAGAGCCCATGGAGGCCTTAATGGCCAAAATGCCAGGAGTAACCTTGGTTGGGAGAACAGTCTCCAGGCATATTTCCTTCTATTCTTCCCTCTTCTCCTCCTTTTTCTTCCTCGTTTAGAAATTGAGGACCCGGGGCGCCTGGGTGGCTCAGTCATTAAGCGTCTGCCTTCGGCTCAGGTCATGATCCCAGGGTCCTGGGATTGAGCCCCACATCGGGCTTCCCGCTCTGCGGGAAGCCTGCTTCTTCCTCTCCTGCTCCCCCTGCTTGTGTTCCCTCTCTCGCTGTGGCTCTCTCTGTCAAATAAATAAAATCTTTAAAAAAAAAAAAAAAAGAAATTGAGGACCCCAGCTGTACAGACATTTGGGGTAGTAATGTGCCCTTAGTACACTTATGCCCTTTGCACAGCACTCATTTGGTGCCATTCCCTCTTTTATAGCTAGGAATTTCTTTTGAGAAAACACTGGTATGTAAATTAGAATTCAAAGGGACATTAATTCTTCAACTTTCTATATTAGAACATACTTATTGATCCCAGGAGAAGGTGTCATGTTATCTTCCTTACCTTCTTTTCTCCTTTATGGTCAGAATCATTACTACTGTTGTGTATACATCTATTGTGTATACATTGATCCAGTTTAGGAGTGAGTTATATCCTAGCTTCAGCTTTGACAGTGAACCTGTGCTTGTGCTATTTTTCAGGAACAGTGCAGATTCTCATTCAGCCATTTTAATTACTCTAAGCCTGATATGAATTTGGAATTCAGAAAAGTTAGTTGCTTTGACTTGTTCACTTATATGTGCTGTTCACATTTAATGTAAATACATTTGAACTGAAGAGCATATGAATATTTGGTTTCATATTTGGCATCTATTAAATAATGACTCTAGTTACAGAAACATATCTAGGAGATACAAATTTTTTTTGGATCAAAATTTCAGCTTTAGGGGTGCCTGCGTGGCTCAGTCGTTAAGCGTCTGCCTTCGGCTCAGGTCATGATTCCAGGTCCTGGGATCGAGCCCCGCATTGGGCTCCCTGCTCCGCGGGAAGCCTGCTTCTCCCTCTCCCACTCCCCCTGCTTGTGTTCCCTTTCTCGCTGTCTCTCTCTCTCTGTCAAATAAATAAATAAAATCTTAAAAAAAAATTTTTTTTCAGTTTTACTTTCCAGCTATTTCTAAGTGACTGTTTTTTTCCTTATTATAAATCAAAATATCTGAATTTGATTCATAATTTTCTTTCCCCATATTCTTTTAATTTCCCTGTTGGAAATTCTCTTAGGCTAGAAACTTGGGCCTCATCTTTGATTCATTCTTTTCTTTAATCTCCAGTATATAGTCAGCAGATCTGTTGGTTCTTTCTTCAGAAGAATCACTAGGGCTTTTCTTTTGCATTTCCTCTGCCACCACTTTACTCCAATCCTTGCCATGCTTCAGTGTTCTTACCTCTGGCCTCTTACCTCTCTTTTTCAAGCTTGTGACCACTCAGCTTAAAACTATTGAAACAGAAAACAGAAAACATAGTATCTCAGGAAGAAATGGAAGGCAAATTAATATTAACCCTGAGATCATCTAATCTGCAACAGAGTAAAATTTTTCTGTCTTTTGTCCTAAATTTCAACTCATTTCAAAGATTTACTTATTTATTCCTTCATTTAACAATATTTATCAAGTATATGCTCTCTTCTGGTCTTAATAGCTAAATATTATACTTACTGTTTTTTCATTCTCCTTTGACAGTTCATCTGTTTTCTTCAACTATCCTATTTATGTTTTCTCTAGTTTTTCATCTCCAGCCCTCAGCCCTGCAAGTGCCAGTCCTGTTTCATAGGTACTAAGCCTTGATTCATTTTAAGCTCCATAAATCACACAAGTCCACAACTGATGGATGGCAATGCAAGGACTCAATTCCGTCTCCTCTGCAGACCAGCAACCTTCCAACCCCAGAATACTATAACGTAATGGTTTCTTAAGAGAAAGGGTAAAGGGTAAAGGAATGAGAAATTGGCCATTTGACTGGTTTTTGATAACAAATTTTAAGAAGTTTGGCAAGAGTTATGTTTTCAGAAGTAGTTAGTATCTGTAGTATCTTGTCTTCATCTTGCTTCTTGCTCTTTCTTGGTTATATCTCTTTATTTAGAGTCATGTGGCTATTCTTAATATTTGGAACCACTGGGGCTCTGTGCAGTTTAGTGGAAAATTAAATAGCAAAGAATAATGAACAAGGTTACTTTAAAATGTAATAGCTTCATATTTACCTCCCACCTACTCCCCCAGCCCAGCCTACCCCACCCCCGCCATCTGTGGCTAGTAATATTTTGCAAAGAATAAATTGAGATAAATTCTTGTTCTCCTTATATGGACTTGAAATAACCCATTGAATGCCATTTTTCTTCATTTTTTTAGCAATTTTCATATTTTCTGAGAATGTGGAAAGTGTGCTTATTTTTTATTCCTTAGAACTTCAGTATGGTCTGTTGTTCACCTGGGATTTGGAAAGTATAAAATAGATCAAGTAAGGATTTTCAAGAGATGGCTTATGTAGCTCTGACATTCATGGAGTATAGCAAGAAAACAGCTCTTCACTGTGGTGAAAAGCATTTTCCAAAACAATACAGCATTATCTATATATTGCCTCCAGGTGGTAGTTTTCCAGACAGAGAATATGCTTTTACTTTATATTTTAAAATTTCTGAGTTTTGGGGCATCTGGGTGGCTCAATCGTTAAGCGTCTGGCTTCGGCTCAGGTCATGATCCCAGGGTCCTGGGATCGAGCCCCACATCAGGCTCCCTGCTCAGCAGGAAGCCTGCTTCTCCCTCTCCCACTCCCCCTGCTTGCGTTCCCTCTCTCGCTGTATCTCTCGCTGTCAAATAAATAAAATCTTTAAAATAAATAAATGAATAAATAAAATTTCTGAGTTTTTTTTCTGTTGTTTTGTTTTGTTTTTTTAACATTGAAGGTTAGGAACTAGAATCAACTTGGTCCTCATGAGCCTGCTGTTTTGAAAATATTTGTTTAAAAACACCATATATTATTTTCCTTTCAAAAAAAGAAAAGTAGGGGCGCCTGGGTGGCTCCGTCGTTAAGCATCTGCCTTCGGCCCAGGTCATGATCCCAGGGTCCTGGGATCGAGCCCCGCATCAGGCTCCCTGCTCTGCAGGAAGCCTGCTTCTCCCTCTCCCACTCCCCCTGCTTGTGTTCCCTCTCTCGCTGTCTCTCTCTCTCTCTCTGTCAAATAAATTAAAAAAAAAAAAAATCTTTAAAAAAAAAAAAAGAAAAGTAATCAAGGGCTAAGAGCCAGTCATTTCTTTTTTTTTTTTCCCCAGTCATCATTTCTGAATGACACTGGTACAGTGGTATTACCTGGAGTAGTCATAATCCCAGACAAAATGAAATATTTCTCACTTTAATCTGCCTATACAACTTTATTATGGGTGACTGTACACTTTCCATTGGACCCTTTTGTGGACTTCAGGTTGGAGACCACTATTCTATACTATATGTCTCATGACATAAAAACATAAAACATAAAAACAATTATTTTATTACACCATTTCATTTTATGAAATAAATTTTTATATGATTCTGCAGTTGCTTTACAGGCAATACTTAGGGGTTACCTGGCCCTTTCTTGAGTAAGGAGATTGTATTCCTTTATGATACTTTGCTTTATGATACTTTGCAGTTGTGAAACAGCTCCCCACAGCACCTTTGAGCCCCTTAGGTGGTAGATGACATTGTGGTACAGGATTCCTTTGAGGTAGGCAGAGACTAAATAAGCAACCTTCACTGCTTCTTGTACTTTTTAAGTGTTAAGTGTTAAGTGTCTCGGGTAACTAGACAGGTAATTTAGTTAGTTTCTAAACAAGGTCAGTGCTTATATTCTTCTTCCTAAAACCTCATAATTCTGATATTGGCTTTGACATTAAACAAAAGCCTCGGGGTACCTGGGTGACTCAGTCGTTAAGCGTCTGCCTTCGGCTCAGGTCATGATCCCAGGGTCCTGGGATCGAGGCCCACATCGGGCTCCCCTGCTCCGCGGGAGGCCTGCTTCTCCCTCTCCCACTCCCCATGCTTGTGTTCCCTCTCTTGCTGTGTCTCTCTGTCAAATAAATAAATAAAATCTTAAAAAAAAAAAAAGCCTCTCTTGCTTTCCTTTCTGAACTAATTCATTCTAAACAGTAAAAGAAAGTATTTGCCTTATTTAAAAGTTCATATGACCATACTAATCTCAAGAGATTTTAAACCCCTTACCAGTTCCTTGCTTTGTCATTTGTTGCTCCTCCAGCCACCGGCTGGATATGGGGGTTTGCTTTTATACAAGGAGAGCTGCTGGAGTTAAAGAAAACCTACCTCTTATTGAGTCCCATTGGGAGGTTAATGCTAGCGAAACAAGTTGCCTGGTGGAAGAAGGCAGAAGAGACTCCTTGAGAAATGCACAGCCAACTGATGTGACACATCTTAACTTCACAGTCTTTTTTTTTTTAGATTTTATTTATTTATTAGAGAGAGAGAGCACAAACAGGGGGAGCGGGAGAAAGAGAAGCAGGCTCCCTGCTCAGCAGGGAGCCCAGCGCAGGGCTCGATCCCAGGGTTCTGGGATCACGACCTGAATCGAAGGCAGAAGTCCAACCAACTGAGCCACCCAGGCGCCCCTTAACTTCACAGTCTTGCTTGCAAATCTATTCTCTGCCATCTATGACTACAGATAGTAATTGATTTATTAGATTTATCATTCTTCTTTGACTCAAGTTTACTTTTCCCATCTTTTGCCACTTTGGGAAAAACTTAACCAGTCATTAGGCATCAACATCAAGAAGGTCAATCTAGGAACAGAACAAGGTTCGTGGTCTTTGGACATTATACTCCAGTAGATCCTTCAAGAATAAAATATAGTGAAGTGTAAAAGAGAAGGAGAACATTAGGCATTTTATCGAAAAAATAAAGTAGTATATTCATGAGTTCTGACAGCTGAGATAGGCTTTAATAATATAAGAAAGTCTCTGGAATTAGCCTTGGGTTTTTTTTTTTTTTTAAGATTTTTATTTATTTTTATTTGACACAGAGAGAGACAGTGAGAGAGGGAATACAAGCAGGGATAGTGGGAGAAGGAGAAGCAGGCTTCCCGCCGCACAGGGAGCCCGATGTGGGGCTCGATGTGGGGCTCGATCCCAGGACCCTGGGATCATGACCTGAGCAGAAGGCAGACGCTTAACGACTCAGCCACCCAGGCGCCCCAGCCTTGGTTTTTATAAAGAACATCTTTTGTCTGGGATTTGCTTCCAAATAATTGAAGCTGGATGAAGAGTGCACAACATTCATTTTCCTCTCTTTTATGTATGTTTGAAATGTTACACAGTAGAGAGGTTTTTAGAGACATCTTTTCCCCAGGAATTTTGGAAGGATAAAATCTATTTCCCTATGAAATTTTCAGCATTCCCCCCCCCCCCGAGTACTATTTCCCTATGAAATTTTCAACATCCCCCCACCCCCAGTACTCAACAGTGTTGAACACAATAAAAATTCTGTCTTAGGTTTGTATTATTGAGGGAAAAATATTTTCTTGTCAGTAAATTCTGAATTTAGCATGTTGTTTTTTTATCTGTTAATGTCCAGATTATATTGTATTTATTCAGCAGTATGAAAATTTATTGCATTAATTGCATTCTAATGAAACTTGTATTCGGTTTTGTTTCTGTTCAAGGGCGTATTCAAGCAAACTTTAATTAGTATTGAGAAGTCTGAAAAATAATGAAAAAATGTTATTTAAACAGTTTCTTCATACATCTCTGGGTAGTATTTTAGTTAAGGAGCCTATTTTCTCATTCTGGGTCCTAATGTAACTTTGCTCCTAAAATGCTGACTTAATCCTCAGTCTCTTCTATATTGTCTAGTCGGTCACTCACATTAAAATGTCTATGCCAATTGACATGCTCTAATTTTGATCTAAAGCGAAGATTGGCAAATTTTTTATTGTAAAGGGCTGTATAATTAATATTTCAGTATTTGAGGGCCACATTTGCTCTCTGTTACATGTTTTTTGTTGTTGTTGTTCTTTACTCTTTAAAAATGTAAGAATAGTTCTTAGCTCTTTTGTAAGAGCCTTATAAAAATAGGCAGAAGGCTGTAGCTTGCTAACTCCAGCTAAACAGTTGCTTTTTAATTAGATGCTTTGAGAAATAAAAGGATCCAAATGTTAAAGGTTATTATTATTTTTTAAGATTTTATTTATTTATTTGACAGAGAGACACAATGAGAGAGGGAACACAAGCACGGGGTGCGGGAGAGGGAAAAGCAGACTCCCCACTGAGCAGGGAGCCCGATGTGGGGCTCGATCCCAGGACTCTGGGATCATGACCTCAGCCAAAGGCAGACACTTAACGACTGGGCCACCCAGGCGCCCTGTTAAAGGTTATTTTTAAAGGTAAAATTATGACCCTGATACAGAATGAACACGTGTCACAGATTTTTTTACCTCACTAATTAACCAATTATTAGGAACGGGTAGGGTGTTAAAATTGGTCCAAATGAGAATTGGACTTAAGGAAATCAGGAAATGATATATTCTCTACCAGACAGAATTCATTTGCATTGTATCACCAACACCATCCACAGGGTAATTTCCATTTCTACAGAGTTGCAGAATAACCTAGCCGAGTCAAAGGTGAAGACTTTTTTTACAATCACATAAAACCCCAAAGGATCCAGTAGACAACAGTGGGCATTCCCTTGAAAGGACACTCGAAATCTTTTATCATTTTAGTCTTTCACAATTTTTGCTGACGGTTTCTCATCCCTCTTATGATCTCTCATAATTTTCAAAGACTATTCTTGATCACAAAATGGTCTCATTACCTGTGACCTATTTACTTAGGTACAGTAAGAGTGCTAAAATCATACAGACATCCTTGAATTTTCTTTGCAAATCCAGAGTTGTTAGTTTTGAGCCACAAAATTATGTATAGACATTTTCAAAAAGAATCTCAGATTGGACTTTTAAACACCTTTTTTATTTAGTATCCCAAGCTTAGGAAACCATGCCTAAGAAACTTTCTCACTAGATTTCACCTGCTTTGCTGATAAATTTAGGTGAATTAATATCAAATATCCCAACATTTGCTCTAAGGCTTGCAGTGTGGAAGTAAGTGACCTTCCTCACCACCTGTATGTCAGGGGACCCTGTAACCAAGTATCAGGTCAGTTTTCCTAGGGGGGCTTTTTTGGAAGCATTGGCGCCATATATGAAGTCAACTGTTATTCCTTAATGTGGTTTTTCATATCTGATTAAATGAAATCATTCTCAGATATAACATTACAGGAACATATGGTTACAAAATCCAATTATAGCCTGATAAAAAGGACATGGGAATGTTATCGAGCCTATGCAAAATAACTGTATTGCCATAAAAAGTTAAGGAAAACTAAGTAAGTTCCTGAATGCTGAGGATTCAGTGAAAATCAGATACCACTTAATATTTTATTTCAGATCACAAAAACAGATTCTATTAAAATGTGGCTTGGAAATAGTTTAAGGAAAAAGTGAAAGGACTTCCTCATATAGCCACAAAAAATAGAACATAAAGGTAACATCAACAATATTCTACACAAATAACTACAATAAAAAATTTCCCTTTGTCATTTCATTCAGTGCTGTGTAGTTCTTGTTCAGATAGAACTTGGGTCAACAATCTATTTTCATGAAACATCTGCTTCTGGACTAAAAAGCATCCTAGACATCCTGATCCAGTGTAGGGGTATAGTCTGAAAGCGGTCTTAAGTAATACCAGCTGGGAAGCATGTTCCTAAGAGCCTTGTTCTTTGGAGTAGCAGTAGTTTATAGAGTACCTTGTACAGTCCTTTCCAGGAGACTCTAAAAGATAGTTTTAGATATAAAAGTTTTTTTTTCTAAGATTTTATTTATTTATTTGAGAGCAAGAGAGAGAGAGAGCACAAGCGGGGGGAGGGACAGAGGGAGAAGCAGATTCCCCACTGAGCAGGGAGCCTGATGTGGAACTCAATCCCAGGACCCCGGGATCATGACCTGAGCCAAAGGCAGATGCTTAACTGACTGAGCCACTGAGGCAGCCAGTATAAAAGTTATTCTAAAAGTTTTATTTTTCTGGGGCGCCTGGGTGGCTCAGTCGTTAAGCGTCTGCCTTCGGCTCAGGTCATGATCCCGGGGTCCTGGGATCGAGCCCCGCGTCGGGCTCCCTGCTCTGCGGGAAGCCTGCTTCTCCCTCCTCTACTCCCCCTGCTTGTGTTCCCTCTCGCTGTCTCTCTCTCTGTCAAATAAATAAATAAAATCTTTAAAAAAAAAAAAAAAAAAGTTTTATTTTTCTGTATTTTGGATCCAGTTTTGGGAAAGGAAAATCAAGAGTCAGCAAGGAGATTTGAATCCTTGATTAAGACAGGATCATGGTGAGAAATGATACTTGGTTATTTGGTCAAAATGACAATAAAACATTATAATAAACAATAAGGGGACGCAGTTGTAAAGAATCTTAGCTCTTTCATCAGTAAAGAACTTTTTTTTCTTTTTGGTTTGTTTTGTTTTTTATTCATTAAGAACATAATAAATCAAACATAAAGCTATAAAGTTATGCTATCAAGTAAAATTACACAAAAGATAAAAAATAATCTCCATGTTGTAAGATGAAGGCACTAATCTGTAAGCCAAGGAAGCAAGCTCATCAAAACTGATCACATTTTGCCAAAATTTGAACATATTTCATGGTCTCTTTTCGGATCCCAGTAGTACAAACCAAGGCAAATCAAATTCACTTTCTAAGATTTGTCCTTTTTTCAAATTCTGGAACAGACTACCACTTTACTTTGGAACAAAAATGTTTTTTCCTTGAAAAACAAAAGGACTAGTATTTCTCTATCACTATTGGTCCTAGTATAGTTCCAACCACCTAAAGCAATTATAACTTGTATTTCAGGGAGAAAACTGGGTGGGGGGAGTGAATAATAAGAACTATCTGTCGAACACAAGCATGTTAGGGGCACCTAGGTGGTTCAGTCGGTTGAACGTACGACCCTTGATTTCAGCTCAGGTCATGATCTCTCAGGGTCGTGGGATCGAGCCCTGCATTGGGCTCCATGCTGATGAGCGTCTAACTCTTGATTTCCTCTCAGGTCATGTCTCGGTTGTGGGATTGAGCCCAGTGTTGAGCTCTGTGCTCAGCGTGGAGTCTACTTATCCCTCTCCCTCTGCTTCTCACCTACCAGCCCCCGCTCATGCGTGTGCGCTCATACGCTCTCTCTCAAATAAATAAATAAATAAATAAATAAATAAAATCTAAAAAAAAAAAAAATCCCAGTGGTAGGAAATGAGGCTAGAAGAGCTTTATGTCAGTGTTTGGTTTGGTTTTCTCTGAGTGGTGATATTACAAATAATTTTTGCTTTCTTTTATGCCCACTGGTGTGTTTTTCTGTAATGAACATGATTGTCTTAAAAGAAGATATATTAAAAATGGTAATAAAGAGAATTAAGCAAACATTCACTGGTGTTGATGCTAGCTCTGTAGGATTGGTTTTTCTGTTGTTTTTGGAGAAACAAATATTTACTCTGTTGAAACCTTGCAACCTCATTTTTAAGCAAAGACAGGATTTATATTAGTCATTAAATTCTTTATTAATTTGTTCTGGAGAGTCAAGGTCAGAATTCTGTGTCTCTAGAGATAGAAATTTCTGGAGCCGTGGTTTCAACCCCGAATTTTCTTCAAATTCATTTAAGGTGGTTCGGATTTCATTCAGAGGGCTTCATCTGATTTGAATGAAAGAAGCTACATGAAGCTGGTGAATGCTTCTTTGACCTCTTAGTACTGCGCTGGTCTGAGCTTCCAGCCCCATACTTAAGTAGAAGTACAGAAATTATCACAGATTTAGGCACTGAACTCTATCAAATTGTCTTCTTGTCTGATTATCCTTTCTGTGTATTAACCTCAGAGAAATGTTTCTACATATTATACATTGTACATACTACACTATATTTTACAATCCCTGAAATTCTTCCTGTGCACATTACATAGAACTGCTTTTACAAATGAAGGAATAAAGCTCAGATTTGATAGTTTGTCTAAATCCCAAAGTGACTTTTTCAGTGCAGGAACAATCTCTTTAAGATACTCAATTCTTTCATGCAGTATCATCGGTATTTAATAAATAGTATATGATGCAGGAGCTGAGCCTGGGTTTAAGACTGTGGTGTTTTAATCTATTGTGTAGACTTCAGACAACTCCAGTGCTTTTCCTTCAGAAGTGTTTTTTCCCCTTCATCCATAATGATTAAGACTTTAGCATCTCATGCTCAGTTTTTTCTTGCTCAGTTTTCATTTAAATTATTTTGTGAACCTAAAATGAAAAATAAGAGAAGAAACATTAGGAAAACGTAGAAATTGTTCCAGCAATGTTTTAGTCCTTTATCTAAACATGGGTAGGGGGCGCCTGGGTGGCTCAGTTGTTAAGCGTCTGTCTGCCTTCAGCTCAGGTCATGATCCCAGGGTCCTGGGATCGAGCCCCGCATCGGGCTCCCTGCTCAGCGGGAAGCCTGCTTCTCCCTCTCGCGCTCCTCCTGCTTGTGTTTGCTCTCTCACTGTCTCTCTCTCTCTCTGTGTCAAATAAATAAATAAAATATTTTTTAAAAAATGGGTAGATTGTTTTTTCTTTGTATTTATTGAACCAGGCTACCTAAACATTTATTCAGAATGTTTTTAACCTTTTTTTTTTTTAATTTATTCATTTGAGACACAGAGATACAGAGAGAGAGAGAGAGAACATGAGCAGGGAGAGAGGCAGAGGGAGAGGTAGAAGCAGGCTCCCCGCTGAGCGAGGAGCCCGATGCGGGGCTCGATCCCAGGACCCCGGGATCATGACCTGAGCCGAAGGCAGACGCTTAACCATCTGAGCCACCCAGGCACCCCTGTTTTTAACCTTCTTTAAGCTATTCTGTAACCCTTATCTGGTTTAAACTAAAAGACAGATGTGAATGGTGAATTAATGTCCTGTACCTTTAAATTCACCCAGTTTGATGCTTTTGTTTTTTGTAAAAGATGCTCACAGCTCCAGAAGAGAGGCAGATACTGTCTGTGATCTCCATTCTCAGAGTAAAACTATTCATTTGCATTAGCAGCTCTTGCAAACCACACACACACACACACACACACACACACACACACACACGATGCTTGTTTGGCAGAAGCTTTCTGTTTATTCAGCACAGAATCCTCCCAGGCTCCCAGATGTAGAAAGCTCTAAGAGTTGATGTACGAGACAGAACCGGAACTGTACATAGGCTGAAGTGGGCACTGCGGAGGATTGGCTATGCGGGGATGTTGATGTGGTGCGGCTGTACCTGCCTGTTCTGTGAAAGGCACTTCTCTGAGGCTGTGAAGGTGAGAAGGCCAGGGATCCACTAGAAGCTTCATTTCGGCTGGCTCTTTGGTGGGGGAATGCATTCCCAGTGGTAGCTGTCCTCATTTACAGCGTTATTCTCGGAAACCAAGTATGTGCAGCCGTGACAGACTATGCAGTTTGGAAGCTGGGACAGATGGAAAGAGCACATAATCAAGAGAGGTTGTGATTTGTTTTCACTATCCAAGCTTGCTCTGGCAATATACAAATGAAGGATGAGCTTTGTGGCAAGCAAAATCATCAGACTGCCTGACAGGGGGTTTTGGTAAGATAAATGTATTGATTGTGTTTTTTGGGGCAGGGGGATTCTTGGATTTTTTTAACTGTTATTTTTACTTTTCTGTATCAGCTATATAGAATTGCCTCTTAACAATAACTAAAACATTTTGCAGAATCACATTTGATGGAGAGGGATGACCCAAGGAAAAAAGGAAAACATTATTTTTGATCAGTTGTGACCTTCAGAGATAATCACCAAGTTCTCTCAGATGTCCATGAACAGGCAGAAACCAGGAATTTCCAGAGCAAAGAATGCTGACTAACAGATATCCTTTCTTTTCTTTGAACAGTTATAATCCCCCCACTCCCCCGTGCTTTTTCCCCCAGCTTTCCCTATGGCCTAAGGTGGAAAAGAATAAAATAAAAGCTCCCCTGCTCTTATTGAGTTGTTGCCACTGGAACAGTAATAGGCTGAGAACATAAGTATGGAGGTGGAGGAAGGCAAGATGAAGAGTCTGCTATTTTCATAGCCATGCGTTGGTGGGTGTTTGTCTTGGGTTCATTATCATTGCTGTTCAATATCAAGTGGTTGTTAGTGCTGTATCTCTTTGCCTGTACTGTGATTTAATCCCTTTATGTTCTATTTTGTGTGTTTTTCTTTGCCAGACCCAATTCTGTTATTTTGAAAACTTTTTCTGTTACCATAATACACATTAGCCTTTATTAGAGAAAAGATAGTTGTAGAAAGTAACCCTGAAATGTTTATGGACCTCAAGAAAATAAAGACATTTTCTCTTTAAAATCAAGGTTTTCAGCAGATTTGGGGGTCTTGATTTTGGAATCTGTAACAAGCATTTTATGACAAGTTAAAGAAATGGGTTGCATTAGATCTATGAAATCCTACCGGGATCACTTTGCTCTAATCTACTTTAAGTTGGATCCTGTATCTTAGGTTTTTCCAAGCCTGAAGGTTTACTTTTCCTCATCCTAACTTCAGCAAGTATTGCTGGAAGATATGTTGATTGTTTTTGTAGTCTAACCTGAGATCTTGTTCTTGGGCCCCTCTTCTCAACCAGTAGAGAGCCAAGTTTCCTAGCTGCTTAGAGTGGGCACAGAAGAGACCCATTGACATCTGACTTTTTGCTGACTCATTGGTTATATAAGCCTTGTAAATACAGTTATCCATATACTCTATTAGGTTACTGGGCAGGTGGGCCCCTTCCTGTGTACTGATCTTTTCTTACCTCAGCATCCTTCTCCTTCCTTAAGCCTTTTTGGTAATATAGTCTCAATTATTTACCAGGTGAATTCTAAGAAGTGAATGGACAAATCCTTTTTCTTTTTTTCTTTTTTGGAATTGCTTTAACTCTGTATTTTCATCTCAATTTTGATGAAATGCCAAATTCTATACTTTCTTGGCACACGAAACTCACAGTAATAATACTTTTCCTCATTTATAGCCTGGTTAGAGTAACTTCCTTTTCTATCTTTGAGACCTCAGTTCAAATGCCCTTGTTCAAAGAATTCTTCTGACCTTCCAATCTAAAGTAGCTTTTCCCCCCTTACCTTATTCCTTTTCTCTTTCACCTTTGTAGTACTTCTCACAATTTATGTTATTTGATTACTGGTTCTTCCATCTCTACCAGTTTTCCACTCAGCCATTAAGCCTCATGAAAGCAGAGATACCTTGTTTTGTTCATCAGTATATACCAAACACCTAGCAAAGTGTCTGGCTGAAAGTTGAAGAAGGGGTAAGTAGGCAGTATTATATGTACAAAGGCCCCGTTGTGAGAAGAAAGGATGAGCAGCAGGGGTTGAAAAAGGCGAGTTTGAGTAGACTATGGGAAGCATGCTGTAAGATGAAGCTAGAGAAATAGATCCAGGGCCTAATCACATAGGACTGACTTGATAGACCATATTCAGATACTTGTTCTTTATTGTAATTGTGGAAAGCTACTAAAAGAATTTAAGCATTGGGTGGTTTAGGACTTCTTTTTTCCGGTATGCCTGGGTGGCTCAGTCGGTTAAGCATCTGCCTTTGGCTCAGGTCATGATCCCAGGGTCCTGGGATCGGGCCCCACGTCGGTCTCTCTGCTAATGCCGGAGCCTGCTTCTCCCTCTCCCTGCCACTCCCCCTGCTTGTACTCTCTCTGTCAAATAAATGGATAAAATCTTTAAAAAAAAAAAAAAAAAGACTTCTTTTTTCCTTTTTTTTCTTTTTTTTTAAGTAAACTCTATGCCAGCATGGGGCTTAAACTCACAACCCTAAAATCAAGAGTCACATGCTCTACTGACTGAGCCAGCCAGGCGCCCCAGGACTTCTTAAAAAAAAAAAAAAAATTCTCCAGCTTAACTGAAAGCCTAATTGAATGCAGGTAGACCAGTCAGTGTTCCAGGAGAGAGAAGACAAGAGTTTGTCCTAAGGTGGTGGCAGTAGAGATAGATGGGAGAGTATCATAATTTGATGGAAATTTGGAAAGTAAAATAGATAGGACTTGGTATTGAATAGGGGTAAAAGGCAGAAGATGTCAAGAATTATTCCTGGGCTTTGGTTTGGTTTGGTTTTGGCTTTGACTTGTTTAGTACCTGATGAATAGTGATGTTTTTCCTGAGATAGAGAACACTGTAAGAAAACCAGGTTTACAAGAGGATCATGGTGTTTGGTTTTGGATATGTAGATTTTGATATAGTCAAGTAGCTTTTGGATCTATAAGTCTAGATTCTAAAGGAGATTATACAACTATTACCATTGAGGAGCCTTCAGAAATATTCTTAGAATAAAGTGCGAAACAGTGGTTTAGACCTACTTTGGGAGCTCATCTCCCACCAGAGCCCTATTTTTATAGCTTCATGAACCATTCATTTACCTATTTTTTAAGGTTTTATTATTTGAGAGAAAGAATGAGAGAGAGCACACAAGCAGGGGAGCACCAGGGAGAGGGAGAAGCAGGCTCCCCACTGAGCAGAAAGCCTGACTGGGGGCTCCATCCCAGGACCCTGGGATCATGACCTGAGCCAAAGGCAGATGCTTAACCGACTGAGCCACCCAGCCTACCCCATTCAGTTATCTTTAAAAAGCTATTACATTTCCTTCTTACGGGCTTTTGTTCATACTGGGTTGTCATCCTGAAATGCCTTTCCTTACCACTTCTCTTTTTATCAAAAACTTTCTTCAAGGCTCATTTCTTTTCTTTTCTTTTTTTTTTTTTAACTCCTCAAAGAAGCCTCCTCTGTTCCCTTTCCCTTCCTCTGAATATGTGGCTCCTTTCTGTGTTCAAGTACTTCCTTCATATATTACCTTCATATATACTGTATCGTTTACTTAATAGGACCTGTATTTCAGTTGAACAATTTCACGTCTCACCAACTAGATCATGTGTTTCTTGAGAGCAGGGATTCACCTTTTTTCAGGGCTTTATATAAGGAAAACAAAGGATAATTACAAAATGAATTAAATAGTAGAAACCTCAATCTTTTGTACAGTCTGCTTCTTTAATATCGTAGCACCATATCCTTCCTCCATCTGTATACTCTTAATTTTCTCTAGGCTGTCCCTACATTTTTACCCTGCAGATACCTAGATACATCAGAGAAATGTTCTTCCTTTCATATGCAAAATACCTGAACTAGTCATTTTCATTAGATACTTTGGCTTTATTTGTAATTTATCAGAAAAGCTGAAATCTTGCTATTCCTCATCACCTGTGAAAAAAACGGTCGAGACAGGAAGGACTGGCATCCATACAGGATGTCAGGGACAACTAAGAGATGCTACTTAAGTTGGAGCAAAGCGGTCATGATGGAGTAAGCCATGTGGGTATCTGAGGAAAAGCATTACAAGCAGGAGGAACACTAAGTGGAAAAGGCTTGAAACGGGCACATGCCTGGTACATTCCAGGAACAGCAAGGAGGCCTTTGTAGCTGATGGCAGTGGAGTAAAGGAATGAATAGTAGGAGATACAGTCAAGGAAGTAATGGATGCCAGGAGGTAATGGATCTGACAGGTGCTAGATCATGGTTATTCAGGCCATTGTAAAGACTTCGGCTTTTACTCTGACTCAGGTAGAGAGCCCCTGGCAAGTTTTAGGTGTAAAAGACTGTTGTGACCTGATAGATTTTTAAAGGATCACTCTAGCTGCTGTACAAATAATTGATGATAAAAATATTATTCCAGTGATAGTTATGAGCCTATTGGAATAGTCCAGGCAAGAGTTGATAGCGGCTTATACTAGAGTGGCAGTAGTGGAGATTCAGTGAGATGTGGTCAGATTCTGCATCTCTTTAGCAACTAGAGCCCAAGACATTTGCTGGAGCAATGTAGTATACATAGAGGGTAACAACATAGACTCTATAACCAGACTGGGTTCAAACATTGGCTTGGCCACTTCTTTACTTCATGGTCTTAAGCAACTTAAATTCTTTATGCTTTGGTTTTCTTAGCTATAAAATATAGTCGTAGTACCCATCTTGTGTGTCATTATAAGAATTACACAATTTAGGGGCGCCTGGGTGGCTCAGTTGGTTAAGCAACTGCCTTCGGCTCAGGTCATGATCCTAGGGTACTGGGATCGAGCCCTGCATTGTGCTCCCTGCTCGGCAGGCGTCCTGCTTCTCCTTCTCTCTCTTCCTCTGCCGCTCCCACTGCTTGTGCTCTCCTGCTCTCTCTCTGTCAAATAAAATCTTAAAAAAATAAAAAAGGATTACACAATTTACTAAACATACAAAAGATTTAGAACATTGCCTGGCACATAGTAAGTACTTCACTATATGAATTAGCAGCTAGGATTATTAATGTTGTTGTTAACTGGATAGAGTATGTGAGAAAAAAAGGAGTTAAAGTTGACTCCAAGGCTTTGGATCTAAGCATGTGGATCAATGAAGTATAGCCATTAGCTGAGATGGGGAAGACTGCAGGAAGAGCAGGTTTGGGGGATATCAGGAACTAAGTTTTGTACATAGTAAATTCGAAATGACTGTTAGACATCCAAGAGGAGATATTAGGTAGGTAGTTGAGTATATGATCTAGAGGTAAGCAAAGTGTGGGCTAGAGGCATACATTTGGAAGTTGTCAACAAAGAAATGGTATTTAAGACCATTTTAAGAGAAAGAAGAGTACTTAGGCCCTGAAATGGGATTGGGGATGTATAGTTTGGACAGGCCCTCCCTAGGGCCTCTATTCTTCAAGCTACTGAATAAGCCTACAAAGTTCAGGGATAACCAGGTTATCACAGACCCTGTGGAACTTTCCAAATTCTTTCATTGCTTTAGCAATTTATCAAAATTGAGTGAAATAAATAGGATTAAGCTGAGGCTCAGAAATCTTTTGTTTTAAGGAAACTTGTGTCATAAAAGTATTTGTAGTGAATTACCTTGTAAAGGGGAACTCAGTTGGTGGCAAATTTTACAAATTGGCTAATCCACACATGGATTTTATATGTATTTTTAAATCCTCAGCAGTGAAAACATTTGTGTGTCACCTTCTTTTGCTGGTTGGAGCATGCTCAGAAAATAGATACTAAATTTAGCATTAGCCAGTTTTGTGCTTCAGACTAATCATTCTTCATTCTGAAGTCGTGTGAGAATGATTTTGAATAATCCATAGCCCAAGTCACTATTTCTTTTTAACAAGTTATAATCTCAGAAGGAAACTTGGATCATCTATTCCAAACGTCAATCAGTATATCCTCGTGTGACATTTTTAACATTCAGGCATGAAGTGTGGTTGGATATTTCCAGTGGCATACGTGAACTGATATTTGAAACCCCCTGGTTAAGTTGAACAATGCACCTTTCCTTATTTTCATTGTATGTTACTTACTTTTTCTTTTAGATATCAGGGAGAGATCTTTCTTTCACAATCTGTTACTTATCTATAAAACAAATTTTCTTAACTGGATGATCTCTTAGGTTCCTTCTAGCTCAAAGAAACTGTACTTATAAAAGTAACACTTAACCATAATAACCGTAACAAAGCAGCATGTTATTGTCAACTTATACCATCACTACTATGATTGCAGGCTTTCCTTAAGTGCTTGCTTTTTTTTTTTTCTTTTGTCCTTCCAGTGCCTAACATAGGCTCTGTACATAGGAGACATTCTGCAAAGGTTTGTTAAAATGACAATAAATCATCTGACCAGGCTCACATGAATCCGTTAAGTCCAAACATCAGGCCTGGCAGTGCTAATCCTCAATGATGTCTTTCATGTAAGCCAGGAAACCAGCCCTCCTGTGGTGACAAAGCAATTCTGAGTAGCAGTCCTAGATCCTATAATGGATATTTTGCAGTTGGGTTGGAGCAGGGTGGACCGGATGGGATGTTAATAATCTAAACTGATATTCAACACAGTTGGTTTTTCCTCAGCAGCCTTGGAGGGATGAGTATCATCTATTGGAAGCTATATTTCTTACAAAAATTCTGGCGTTTATTCCATTTGTAGTAACATAGGCTTAGTCACTTGTATGACATATGAGATCTAGAAGGATCATGTTAAGGAGATGCTAGTGAGCATTTATATTAAACATTTACTGGGTATCTTTGCACAAAGCATTGTGCTAGCTTCTTGGAATACAAAGATGAATGTGACTTGATCCCTGTCCTCAGGAACTTAGGTCAGTAGAGGCAAGACACCCAAACAATCATTTCAACATAATGTGATAAGAACATTGAGAGAGGTGTATGTTTAGGTATATGGGAATATGAAGAAAGCCATTAATCCAGCTGGGAGAGGGAGATTGTCAGGAAAGATATCCTGGAGGAGGTTACACCTGAGCTGGGTCTTGAAGGATGAGTAGAAGTTAGCCAGAAAAGAAAAGAACATGCCCTGGACTATATGGACAGAAGCCTGGAGGTGTGAAACAGCATGCCATGTCACAAGAACCAAATTACAGGTGTGACCCTTAGTATATGTGGATTTAAATTTAAGGTTTCCATTATTCCCAAGGAATCCATGATAGAGTTTTTTGTCATTTTGCTGAGGCATGTGGTAGGATCTTAGCCACAAAACTAGTGAGCAAACTCCACCAGAATTCGCATTTCAGTGAGCATGTCTTCTACTCATTTTCGCATGTGCGATATCACCCATGAGATGATTTTAAAACTTTGTTCTTTATGGAAAATGGGCCTGAAAAGTGCTGAGTGTAGAAAAGCATGTGGGGCCTTAAGTGTTTCTTTGTACAAAAAGGAAGCTTGAGACACAAACTATAGTGCCAGATTTAGAAGTGGCCAGGATTGGGACACCTGGATGGCTCAGTCGGTTAAGCGGCTGCCTTTGGTCATGATCTTGGGGTCCTGGGATCGAGTCCCGCATTGGGCTCCTTGCTCTGCAGGGAGCCTGCTTCTCCCTCTGCCTGAAGCTCCCACTGCTTGTGCTCTCGCTCACTCTCTCTTGCCCATGCTCTCTCTCTCTCTAGCAAGTGGATAAATAAAATCTTTAAAAAAAAAAAAGAAGTGGTCAGGATTATCATCATGAGTATTATTTGTATATCATTGATTTTTCAAACTTTTAAAAATTAAGCAATAAAACATTATTTTATTTTTCTAAGCAAACTTTCCCCAGAATACCCAGATAAAATAGATGAAAACAGAGGTAATCAGGAACCCTGCTCACTTGCTTCCACTATTCCCCTCTGGGGTGGTCCAGACAAATCTCTGTAGAACCCACGGCTGTTGCATATAACCAGAGTTCTGTGTAAAATATGAAAAAGTGACCCCTAGAACTTACAGGAAATGCTCCATTCTGCCCAAGGATTATTTTATAAGTGAGAAAAAAATCTTTGTGACAAGTAAAAAGGTTTGTTTTTAAGCCTATACGTTGAATCTTGATTTTTAGCTCCAAAGTAAAAATGGAATGCTTAGAGAAAAAGCTTGCTGGTTATGGGCTATTGGAACTTAGTTCATTTTTATTTTCTACTACTCCCACTTGAGATTTCCTCTTCATTCCATAGTAGACTAAATGTCAGTCAGAATTATAGATGAGAGAATTGATCAACAGAGTTGTGCTTACTGTGAGAGGGGAAGGGCATGTCATTTCTACAGTGAGATACTGGAAATAGGTGAAAAGTCTTCCCATAATGAATATATACTTTCTGAACAAAGTGCTAATAGACTGTGAGATTTCTTTTCTTTTCGTTAAGAATAGGTGTTGGGGATGTTGGAAAAGGCAAGCCTCAGGGAGATGATGATACAACATTCAAAGGCAGAGCTGTGTAACTTCTAAGGCAGGACTTTTTCCTCTGCTGTACCTTCTCAGTACAACCTGCCTGGCAGAAAAAGAAAAATTTATATGATGCATCTTTCTGTTTATCATTGATTAGAATATAGATTTCTGTGCAGTTCTTAAAACCAAGATTATGAATCTCTAGGGGTTACAATTTGTAATGCATTTGGGGGGTGGTCTCCCAAAAATCAAACATTCTATCCTTTTGCCCCCAACTAAGTGCACTTGAATTAGCCACACACTCCAATTTTGGTTCAAAACCATGGCCCCATATCTGTGAGATAAAGATTTTGGAAGAACAATGGAGCTGGGTCTGCAGGTGCCTAAGTATGAATTTGCAAAGGCTGCTGCACAACCCATTCTATGAAATTGGCCTTGGAAAAGATCCACTTTCAGAAAAACCAACATAGTCCAGATTCTGTTTGTTTTCAGATTAATTACAAAAACTTCCCCACTTTCTACCTCCTCCTTCTTTTACCTTAAAATGCCTTCTTCATTTTTCTCGGAAATAATGTGGATTATTTAGTGTAAATAAATAGTGCAGAGATTTCCTGAAAGAGAGCTGATATACTCTATAAAGCATAGATAAAATTATTTCATTCCACTAAGACAGGACTGGGCTGTTGGCCTTTATTGAAGATAGTGATGTCAAGTCACGGATTTCTGAATCTTTTCTAGTTACAAAATGTACTTGGATTTTGAGTAATGAACCAAGTAAGCAATAGAAAAGGGTGACTTGTTGAACGTTCACCATGTTTGGCAGTCATAATCTGATTTTACATACGTTTAACATTTTTTTCAAATAATCTCATGAGAAAATGATAACCCCATTGTATAGATGAGAAAACTTAGGCTCAAGAACAAGGTGGCCCAAAGACACCTAGCTAGTAAGGTGGCAAAGGCAGGTCTGAACCCAGGTCCTTCTATTCTACTCCTGTCACTGCTCTTTCCACCATGTTTCTTCATATGTGATTGTTCTCAAAGCTGGGTGCTGCCATGTTCTGACATTTTCATACACTCAGAGAAAGTAAACAGATCTTTAATGCATTTGCAGATGAAAATTGTAAGCCATTATAAAACTTTGTCAAATCTTTCTCCAAGATGGGCTCTATTCTGCCCCTGATTAATTGTTTTGAGGTGTTGCTGTTTAAATTTTCTCTTGGGCTTTTTTCTGATCAATTAATTCAGATCTGTTAATAGATAATTTAGCCTCGCAAATGAATTCTTTTTTTTTTTTAAAGGTTTTGTTTTTAAGAAATCTCTATAGCCAACGTGGGGCTCGAACCCACAACCCCAAGATCAAGAGTCGCATGCTCTACCAACTGAACCAGCCAGGCGCCCCCTGGCAAATGAATTCTTAATAGGAAAAGACAAAGTGCAAGCAAAGCAGCATATCTGCTGTTATAGCAACAGCTAGATAATGAATTGTGGCTCTGATCATACCCCTAGCTGTGTAGCGCATTGCCTAGTTTACAATAAGTAGTCAAAATATATTTAATTGACTGGGTTTTGGTCCTCACTTTTTTCTATACAAATTATTTCTATCCCCAGCCATAAGTGGCTGGGACTTGCTATACTAGGGGGTGTGATCACTCATGAAAGCCCTCAGGCTATGGTCACACGAAGCCCTATTGAGTAGGTAATATTGCTGCTGCTGTTTGTCAAACTGCCACGTGATAAGGTAGGCAGCGCCTACCTTAGGAAGCGCCTCTCAGTTCATTTGTAAATTAGTGATAACAATATCTACTCTCTAGGGTTGTTGTGAGCTTTGGAAGATTAGCTAGCTAGCTAGTCAGCTGCCTAGCCACAAGACCAACAGTCAAGAAAGGTGACTAATTATAAAAAAAAAAAAGGAAGGAAGAAAAGTGACTATTAATAACTTTTACTGTAGTGTTGAATTACATTATTCCTTTGGTTCAGACTCTGTATCTGACATGATTATGCCTGAAATGTGAAAGATCTTGAAGTATATTCTAGAATCTTTCAATATTTGAATTTTTAAAAAGAATCACATAGAATGGTACAAAAATAATAGCCAGTACTAACTGCTTACTCTGTGCCCAGGACTGTTTTTGAGTGCTTTTATGTTCATTTATATATTTCATGCTCAAAACAGTCTTCTGAAATGGGTATGAGTATTATCTCCATTTTACAGTTGATGAAATAGATGAAGAAGTAACTTGCCCAACCAAGGTCATGTGACCAGTAGTAAGTAGCAAAGCTAGACTTGAACCCAAGCAGTTTTATGCCAGAATCCCTGCTTCACTACACTAAATGTAGCCAGATTTAATAATTCTGTTTCTGATTTGTGCCTTTTCATGTATGTTTAAGAAAATCCTTCCCCCCATATTTTCCAATACTACCTTCTAAAGGGTTTAAAATTTGCTTTTGATATTTGCAGTTTAGTTGCCTGTCTGGAATGAGGGTAGGAATCTAATTTTATTTTGTTATATATGGATAGCCTAATATGCCAGCAAAGGCTTTTGAAAAAGAGAACCACTTTTCAGTTGGTGCATACTCACGGCTAAGTATTCTTAACCTCTGAGGGCTTTTGTTCATAGTTCAAAAGGTACCCTGAGGGTATTCACAGCCCCTGTCCTGTAATTCTGTAGTTCAGTGTATCTTTTTCTTCCCACCTCTCTTCCTCTTCTTCTCCCCTTTTATTCCGCCCCCCCCCCCCAATTTCTGCCTCTTCTCTCTCCTTCCTTTTTAAGGATAGGGCTTACCAAAATTGGGAAGAGTTACTGAGTAATCAAGTGATTCATGGTTTCAGGTGTTAAACTACCCTCCTGCTGAAGCTGTGGATTCGTTCTCTTTGGAGGCTGAGAACAGTGGGTTCTGTCAGATGTACTCTTGCAGGAATATTGATGACTCTTAAGTGGGAGTCATATACTGGTAGGATGTAGTGTGGCCCCAAACAGCCTAGGTAGGACAGAAGTCAGATTAAAGCTAGTCTGGTTTACTTCTTTAGTTACCGTGTAGGGAAATAAAATCAGAACTAAACTGTGATCATTTGTAAAAAAAAAAAAAAAAAAAAAATACATTGAAATTTTGTGTTTTTTCAAATTTAGAGATATAATAAAACTTTGATTCTAGTACCAAAGACATATTTTCACCAGTATGATCAATATTTATCCTCCCTGAGTAATAATTAAACTTGACTTCTTTATCTGCACTTCTTTTGACAATAGACTGCATGTAAGGTGATATTCAAACTAATAGCAAAGAACTTAAGAAAACTAGATAATACATGAGCTTGTAGTCTTGAATCAGTGGTATTTTATATTTGCTTTTCTTTCCTGTGGTAGATTTTGAGCTATTAAACATAAGTACACAATCAGGGTGCACTACATACTGTAGTTGTGGGATCTGAAATCCCATTCAGAAAGAAAATCACACAGTGGGAACCCTGTACAACTTAAGAGAGTGACTGTAAGGCACTGAAGAAAGTGGGTTTCTGGAAGCTCCTTTTTCAACTCTTGGCAACGTGGTTATCTGGAACTCTGGCTCATTCTCCTTTCTGCTGCTTCCCTCTGGCCCTTTCATTGCTTGTTAGCTTGCACCTAAAAATGGGGCAGATGGAGGAAGTTATGCAAAATAATTATTGTGCTAGTCCCTAAACTATTCTGGACATTTTTGTTATTAGTGGAACATAATGTCATTTTGCTCTTCATTTCAGTTTTAAATTATCTTTTGATTTTATTTAAGTGCACATTATTTCTCATTTGTTCATCTAAAAAGGAAAAACTATGTTTTTATTCACATCAGTAGTAATATATTAATTCCAGTAATGAACTTTCCACTAATAAACTAATAGTTTTGGAGTTAGAGATCACCATAATTCCTGCTCAGATGGGAAACTGAGGCGATACAACCAAGATGAAAAAAAGACTGACAAGTTAATTATCAGTATTTCACGAATATATCAGATTTGGTATATTATCACAAAAATGTAATTCACATTTTTAAAATATGAGGGTAACCTATATACAGTTCTTTCTACCAGATTGCTGCTGGTTACAGATTTGGGGATGAGGACCAAGTAAAAGGGATATGATCTTAATCTCCAAGATGGTAAATTTGTAATTTGACACTCAAACTGGGCATTTTTATTACCCTGAGATGGTTCTTTTTTTTTTTTTTTTTTAAAGATTTTATTTATTTATTTATTTGAGAGAGAGCAGAGCAAGGGCAAGGGCAGAAGGAGAGGAAGCAGACTCCCTGCTGAGCAGGGAGCCCCATGTGAGGCTCAATCCCAGGACCCTGGGATCATGACCTGAGCCGAAGGCAGACGCTTAACCAGCTGAGCCACCCTGATGCCCTGAGATGGTTCTTTTATTATTTTATTTCTGTTACTGTCCAATAGAGAGCAGTTTCTACAGACTTTTTGCATGAGCCCGACTCCAGTTCATGACAAGCCACACTTTAGGTTTTCTCACCTGAGTTAGGGAAACCTGACCTCTCCCCAGCTTTGGCTAATGGCTTTGAAATAGGATAGTTTCAGTTTTCAGATCTGAGCAGCTTGTCTTTTTCTTCATCTCCTTTGAATGGTTGCTCACCCATATGAAGGATAGTCATTGTGTGTGTTTAAGAGTCCCTTGTCTAATAAAAAACCTTTTACTGGATAGAACTCACAAAAGTTGAGCTCCAAAAGGCCTGAACTTAGTTGTTGACTGATTAATTTCTTACCTCTTACTGTCTCTCTCCCTGAGTATTCACTTTTCTTGCCCAAGTATATCACAGTACTTGTGATCTGGGATATTAACTCCGAGAGTATACCACATTCGTCCTTGGCACTTGGAGCAGTACCTTCTCATTCTTACCTTCACCTGTCTGCAGCTACCAATTGAGTGTCCCTATTAGAGAGAGAATAATCCCATTACCCTTGACATACTTGGGGTAAAAAGACACTGATAAGAATTGGATTTTTATATCTAGCCAGTAAAATACCTATTCTCACCAGCATTTTGGATGACCATAATCTGAGAGCATGGATTGGAATTATAGTGATGTCTGAATACTAAAATGATTTTCATATAATTAAATTGAAATGCAGATGTACCTTGTTTCACAAAAGTATGTGTGAAGAATGTTTGTGAATAAAATCATGCTTTAAACCCACTAGCTGGGGCACTTGGGTGACTCAGTTGGTTAAGCATCTGCCTTCGGCTCAGGTCATGATCCCAGGGCCCTGGGGTTGAGCCCTGCATGGGGCTCCCTGCTCAGCGGGGAGTCTGCTTCTCCCTCTCCCTCTGCCCTTCCCCCACTTGTGCTTGCTTGCTCTCTCTTTCTCTCTCAAATAAATAAAATCTTTAAAAATATATAAACAACTAGGGGAGCTTTGTTATTTAAAGAAATACTGTAATAAATTCTCTAACAAAGGAAGAACACCCCCAGTTTACATCTTGTGCAAATCTTTTTTCATGTCTGTTTTGTGTAAGGCAAAGTATACTTGTATAAGGACAGTATCCAAAAGGGACATGGGAGTTGTACAGGACAGGAGGTATTAGGTCAACTATCTATGCCAAGATCTGAGAGTTCGTAAATTTTCAATACATTTGGTGTATTGATTCTGGAGAGGTAGTCCTCTTGGGCTCCTTCTAACATCCACTTCTTATTTTTATACTAGATCGAGCGATTGGAAGTAAGCAGCCTCGCCCAGACTTCCAGTGCAGTGGCCTCCAGCACCGATGGCAGCATCCACACAGACTCTGTGGATGGAACACCAGACCCTCAGCGCACAAAGGCTGCTATCGCTCACCTGCAGCAGAAGATCCTGAAGCTCACAGAACAGATCAAGATTGCACAAACAGCCCGGGACGACAACGTCGCTGAGTACTTGAAGCTTGCCAACAGTGCAGACAAGCAGCAGGCTGCCCGCATCAAGCAGGTCTTTGAGAAGAAGAACCAGAAATCTGCCCAAACCATCCTCCAGCTACAAAAGAAACTTGAGCACTACCACAGGAAGCTCCGAGAGGTGGAGCAGAATGGGATTCCTCGGCAGCCGAAGGATGTCTTCAGGGACATGCACCAGGGTCTGAAGGATGTGGGAGCAAAGGTGACTGGCTTCAGTGAAGGTGTGGTGGACAGTGTCAAAGGTGGACTTTCTAGCTTCTCCCAGGCGACCCATTCAGCAGCAGGGGCCGTAGTCTCAAAACCCAGAGAGATTGCCTCACTAATTCGGAATAAATTTGGCAGTGCAGACAATATCCCTAACCTGAAGGACTCTTTAGAGGAAGGGCAAGTGGATGATGGGGGGAAGGCTTTGGGGGTGATTTCAAACTTTCAGTCAAGCCCAAAATATGGTAGTGAGGAAGATTGTTCTAGTGCCACTTCAGGCTCAGTGGGAGCCAACAGCACCACTGGAGGCATTGCTGTAGGAGCGTCCAGCTCCAAAACAAACACCCTGGACATGCAGAGCTCAGGATTTGATGCACTACTACATGAGATCCAGGAGATCCGGGAAACACAGGCCAGACTAGAGGAATCCTTTGAGACCCTCAAGGAACATTATCAGAGAGACTATTCATTAATAATGCAGGCCTTACAGGAGGAGCGATATAGGTAAGTTATATGGAATTAAAATTCTAAAGTCGGGAAAGGGACTGCAAAAAGATCTGTGTAGAGTATCTTTTTTTATAGCATCCAGAACACTTTAGATATGTCATATAACATCCCCATAGTTCTATCATAGAGAGCAAAATAGAGGCACAGCAAAGTTAAATGACTCCTGAGATCATACACCAATGAAGCATTGGGGTCAGGGGAAGACAATTACGGTAGCTCTCCAGTCTTCCATTCCAGCTTAGGACTTTCACATGAAGCCCAAGCTCTCTAAGGCATTCCACCTATTTATTTATAATCACAGAACCACAAATCATTGCAACCTGTAAGTATACTACACTGAATTCAAAAGATCTATAACCCTCTGAACTCTAAGAAATCTAAGAAAAATCAGACATATAGCCTGGCTAAAATGTAATGAACACTGTAGGTATTTGACCTTAAACACACTTATGTGGACAATTGGTGTAGAGAGATTAGACTGAAAGTATATCCAGATAAGCACGTCTGTTACCTTTGTTATGAATTGGCAGATGTTTGAATGGGCGTGGACTTAAACATGAAATGTTTCTACAGTCGTTAGAGAATTCTCAAAGGGCTAACTGCTTTGAGTCATATCTGTGCTAAAGGTAGAGAAGCTGGTCTTTCTTCTGTTTCATATAATACTCCATATTCATATTAGACCACTCTTAGTTGTTCTCTAAAAACATGTTTTTTCCCCTTGTTTCTATCCCATGCAGAGAGAAATAATATCCCCCATACAGTACTCATTCAGATCCAAACTCGCTCAGCCAGAGACAGGCCACCTCACTGATACAGATTAAGGGCCAGTTTTACAGAAGCCACAGGTCAGAGCAGGCCTCGAAAGACCTGGGTTTTGGTCCTATCCCAAATACTAACTCGAGGGAATCCTCACTACTTATCCTGTAATATCAAGGGTTGAACAGATGATCTCTTAAGGTCTGTTTCACCTCTTTTTAAAAAACAATGATTTTTTTAAGTTTGCTTTTATGAGATAATCTCAGGGTTTGAAATAAATTGTTCATGTGTATCCATTAGCTCTGAGAGAAGTTACAGCAGCATGCTGTTTTCAGATGGTGAAAATATTAGTAATTAAGCCCTGCCTCTTCATTCTTCAATTCTAACTAATTCTAACCTAATTCTAAGACTTTAAGGGAGATGAAAAGAAAAGAGTGTGGGAGAGAGAAATGAAGTTTTTAATAAAAGCAAATATATTACTATTTATTATTTTAGTATTTTGTATATTCTTTCATATACTTAAAAGACAATATCTAAAGTGAGCAATCTAACAGATATTCAAATGGACTCTAAAAATAAAACATCTGATCTTTTGTATACAGTGTGAAACCTAACTCCCAAGTTCAAATTCTAGTTCTGCCACTTGCTAACCTTGAAAACTGGGCAAGTTTCTAAACCTCTCGAAGTCTTGGTTTCCTCATCTATAACATAGGAATAATAACAGTTCTTCATAAGGTTATTGTGACATCTAAAGGGAATAATTTATGTAAAGCACATAGCTCAGTGCCTGGTCCTGTGAATGCTCAGTTGATGTTAGGTAGCAGCTGCTACTGCTGCTATTAAAATAGACCCCTCTGAACATGGAGACCCGGTCCTCCCGCAGTCAGATGCTCAAAAAAAAAAAAAAAAAAAACACCCCCAAAACAAAAAGCCAATTGCCTGCTTTGGCCCCTTTATTTTGAATGGATGGTAAAACATTCCAGTTTTTAAATCCTTCAGAGCTTAAAATTCATATAGAGCTTGTTATGTCTTCAAGTCAGATGTAGGCCAATATGAGAAAATCATAGAGGAAAAACAGGTTTCCCAAGGCCCACCTTTGTACCAATTTAAAATAATCCAGGGACAGGACAGAACTTTTAGCTGGTCATTATAACCTCATTATAAGAATCAAGTCCAAATCACTTGTGAGGTAACGAGAAGTGCATTTCTTTAATTGCATTTTGGGTTCTCTGTAGTGGGTAAATGATTAGTTTTATGGAATAAAGAGAGAATAAAGAAAACTTAAGAATTTCGGGGCTCCTGGATGGCTCAGTCGGTTGGGCGGCTGCCTTTGGCTCAGGTCGTGATCCCAGGGTCCTGGGATTGAGCCCCGCGTTGGGCTCCCGGCTCAGCAGGAGCCTGCTTCTCACTCTCCTCCCCGCTTGTGCTCTCTCTCGCTATCTCTGTCACTCTCTCTCTCTCTCTCAAATAAAATCTTAAAAAAAAAAAAAAAAGAAGAAAACTTAAGAATTTTCAAAACCAGAGGTGAAGCTTGGAGAGCCAGGGAAGACATAGTATAATGTGTAATCTCACTTTTGTCATATCACTTAAACTTTAGAATGGTCTTTGTTTAAAACGAATCTTGAAGAAAGAAAGCCTTTTTTCCCCAAGAAAGGGAGCAGAAATGTCACAGCTGTTTGACTCAGCTATTTTGTTGTACCAGTATTTCCCATGTATTGAGCAGTTAGAAATTTCTCCTCTGTTACATGTTCTTAACTAGTAAATATACTTAATTTTGTTGATCTTTGAACCATTTCATCTAAGTGAAATTTTCCCACACATTGAAGCATATTCTTAAGAATCAAAACTTTCACATTTTAAGCATTTTTAGGGAATTTCTCTACCTTCTTTTAACAGAATAATACACTGAACCTTGACTTGATTGGAAATAGTATAGAACAGTGGTGTTCTAGCTCAGTGATACTGTCAGGTCAGTGAGAGTGAAACGATTATGTGCCTCTACAGTAAACAGTCCGAGACAGCTTGCTCTTTAAAGTTCTTTTGTCTGCTTTTCATAAAAATTTTTTTTTTTTCTAAACCTTTCCATATCCCAACACTGTTGCTGAGCTGCTTGCAACAGCCTCTCTTTACTAATTTCTATTTGAGCTCTGTTGTAGGTTTGGCTTTTTGTCTAGGAAGGAAGTAGGCTAGCTAGGGATGGACTTAAGGGATTCTTCTGTGACCAAGAACCAATTAAAGCATATATGGCCACTCTAGATATATTTGTTTATTTTCTGTGCTTTAGTTTATTTTACTAATATGTGAGTTGACAGGAGGGAGGCTGTGTACAGGGTTGCTGCTTGTTATTCAAATGAGGTGGAGGAAGACACTACCACTCAACATTTACTGAACTCCTATGGTGTGCATAATGCTTTACATATATTTGCTAATCCTCACAGTAGCCCTTCAGGTGGATTGTATTATCCCCATTCTACAGATGAGGAAATGGAGGCCCAGTGGGGTTTTACATTTTGCCAAAAGGTTACTTAGTAAGTGATAAAGCCAGGAATAAAACCCAGTTTAATGTGAATGCAGAGCCAGTGGTTTGGTTTTGTTTTTCATTTCAGGACAGGTTTTTTTTTTTTTTTTTTTCCCCCAAGCTCAACCCTGAAATCTATTATGATCGAAAAACTACAATCTAGCTAAAATCTGTGTGATTGAAAGACTAGCCTATAGTCTAGCTCTAGGAAGCATTGACTGCATCGGGTATTGGGCCTTTTCCAGGTCAAAGTGTGTGTTTCACTAAAAGCTGAGTCATTGTTGCTAACATATTTTATAAAATTCTGTGAATGCAAAAAAAAAAAAAAAAATCTGTGACTGCACAAGCTCTGGAAAGTTTTCTACAGCAGTGTAGGTAATAGGGGAAACCTACTAAGGAAACTTTCACTTCCATCCTTATTTCCCCCTTTGCAGAGTCCCTTTTCAGTCTTGTCACTCAGTTAATGTGCTTCCTGTTGCTCTCTGCCCGTAAGGCCAAATTAAGATTTTTACCCAAGACCGTCTACTTACTTTGAAATAATTAGAAACATTCAGAAGCCTGTGGAGTACAGTCTCTCTCTTCACCTACATAACTGTGCCATGGCTGAGTATGTCTTCAGCACCCACATGCATTCAGCCCAGGAAGCCACTGTAACAGAACTTGGATCTGAACTCCACCTCAACCTTTGATCAGGAACTAGGTTTTTAGTCTTTGAGCTGTGTATTGGGCTCTCAGATATGAGTGAGAACATGTATTTTGGGAAAGAAAGATGCAAAGTTTAGACAGTTTTTCTAGTGATGGGATTGTGCTCATTTCCGATTCTTCCTGTGCAGATAGTCTGTACATCCCATTAAAGTATTATCACAGATTTGTTAGGAGAACCTGGGTTCATGTAGTATTTCAGAGATAGAAGGGCCCTTAGATATCTAGTTTAATCTCATTTTACACGAGTATACTGAGGCCCAGAAAGATAAAGTAACTTTTGCCAGGTCACACAGTAAAATGGTTTAACATATATTTAATCTGCTAAAAACTGGAAGACTAGTCCTGTTCCCATGGTGGGTATAATATATTCTTGAGCTACCAGAGGAGAAAATTGAGCTGTGGCAAAATGCACTGAAAATAGGAGAGAACTAGGAAAACATTCATTGACAGTTTTACAGGTTCCTTTTGTAGTTTTTCCCTTCGGGGATCTGGCTGGGAATCCTACTCCGCTACTGCCCATATGTGGCAGTGTCATATAGGCAGACTAAAAACCCTCTTCCTGTTGAGGAGCAGTAATGCCATTTTAAAAGCTTCTATTTTAAGGGGATTACTGTCCTTTGGAAATCAGCTTCTGGAACTGTATTAAGCCCAGGGATATTTTAAGTTGCCCTGAGTCATAAGAGCAAGAACACAGAAGGCGGCACTCACCAGAGCAGCCGTCACATGCGTACAACTGTCAGTAGCTAGGCTAACGCAATTAGGCACAGGCCATTGGAGTTTTATTTTTATTTTATTTTATTTTATTTTATTTTATTTTTTTAAGATTTTATTTATTTATTTGACAGAGAGAGAGTGAGAGAGCACAAGCAGGGGGAGCGGCAGTGGGAGAGGGAGAAGCAGACTCCCCGCTGAGCAGGGAGCCCCGTGTGGGGCTCGATCCCAGTACCCTGGGATCATGACCTGAGCCGAAAGCAGACGCTTTACCGACTGAGCCACCCAGGCGCCCTGGAGTTTTAATTAAACAGATGGTCAGTTAAATACAATTTTATTTTACCATCACTAGACATAAGAAAGATATGGTCAGATACAGCTATTTTGGCCCCTTTACTCCAGGTGTTAGACCTGTGTCAATTATAAATTGATCTGAGAGTCTCCAGAGTATATGTAGACTAGGTTTGGACAGTAAGTTTGAAATAGAAACTTGAGAATATTGGATCAGATTAGCTCCTGTAGAGAAATAAAGCCCAATTGAGATATGTTCTTAGGAAAAGTAAGACCTTCCATATAAAAGAGAATTTACAGATGTGCTTTTCCCAACATAGCCCTGAAGAGGTAAAGGAGGAAGAATGGAAGGGAAGGAGGGAGGAAGAGAGGGAGAGAAAAATTATTTACTTCAGTAATTACTTGAGGTTGGACAAGCCTGCATTCACTTGCCAGTTTTTGTGTGACCGTATGTAATTCCTCCGAGCCTCAGTTTCCTGTATAAAAACAAGGTAATGATATCTACTGTACAGGGTTGGAGATAATGTATGTGAAGCACCTAGTATGGTCTGTGGTGTGCCAGGATGTTAGCTGTCATTACCAAGTTTCCAGATTGCCTAGAAAGCTCCCCTCCCCCCCAGCTTTTATTCATTCCCTATACGCTATAGGCATCTGCTGTTTCTTGTCTTTAAGATAATGCACTGCCTACCCTGAAGGTTTCAGGGACTGATTCTGTGCTTTTTCCTTTCCAACTAAAGGCTAGTTCAGTGTTTCCTAGCCTCTTTTCAGGCTTCAACACAAATGAAGTAACAAAAGGTAGGGAGGAAATATCCACTTTCCCCAATTCAGCCAGGAATATATTCCAGTTCCCACCACACGTCATACCTCTACACTAACTATGTCTCTCTGTTCTGGTCAAACCCTGGCAGAAGCTACCTCAGGTCCCTGTTGGTGTTAGCCCTGGGATCTGGTTCTTCCTGTTGCTCTCAATACCTGCTCTACAAGATTCTTCAGCCATCCTGTCCTAATGACGTATTGCCCAATTAGGGAAGCACTCCCCCCACCCCCCACTCTCAGAGATGGCTCCAAACTTTCGAGCCACGCCCAAAGAGTGATGCACTAGGTGAAACATTTCCAGCCTGACTCTCATCTAGTTTCTCATTCATCAGGAATTTGACCCAAAAGAGCCCTGGCTTATCTTTGATCTAAGTAGATGACTAATGTGTTGACCTCCAATGGCTGAAACACTTGATTAATTTACTTATTATTATTTATTAATTGTTTACCTACAACAAAATCTAGATTTTTTTTATATTTTGTAAATAGAGCAGATTTTGCTTTGGGTTGGGGGATGGATTTCACCTCCCAAAATATGATATAACCTACATTTAAAAAAGATCTCACAGTCTTTAAGGCTTTCTGTTGACTAATAGCTAAACTCAAGCCGTATTCGAGTGTCTAAGTTTTCTTTGAGTTGTAATGATTTGGGAAGGACTTTTGAGTAAAAAGTCTCAAAATGAGGTTATTAATCTCATACTACTTTGTGTTCCAGCTGGAGTCTGATGGAAAGCACATGCCAGTCAAAATCATATACTTGTAGGACCAAGAATTGCCCCCTCCCCTTCATGTCCAGAGAGCTCTAATTGGCATCATATCAAGAGGTTAAAATCCCTTAGAGTTCTTGATTTTAAAAAATCACATGTGAAAGGCTGTACACAGTTTACCTTCCCTTTTCCCCCCCGCTCTTTGATTTGATACTAATATTTAATGAGAAGACAGAGGTATTCTTTCTTTGAATTCCCTAGGTATATGACTTCCCTATTTTAGGATTTAGGTAGGAAGTAAACACTAGCAAGTAAAGCAAAAGAGATTATAATATTAATAATGGGAGTAGTGAGAAGTCAGTGGGAACTGGAATAATGGGTATTTTCTTCCTTTTGTTCTTGTTTACATTTTGCATTTGATTAGTGGTATAGAAGCAGTAAGTTTTTAAAAAGACAATAATAAAACAAACCTAGAAACAGGAAGCATGAACCAAGTGGTTCGGATTCTCAGTACACCTCACTAACCTAATAAGGGGAAGTCACTGCATCTTTCTCAGCCTCCCATTTCTTAATTAGAAATTGAAGTACCTCCCAGGGACAAAGGAGGTAAGGTTTAATGTAGAAATGTCTTCATGAATCAGAGGCAGATGCCACACCTAAAAAGGCATGGGGTGTGGGGGTGGGTGGTTATTGCTTTTGTTATTATTGGTGTTAGTGTTTTGATACTTTGATGTTTACAGTGATTAACTGATGTAGATTGAACCCTAAATTCCTCCCCCACATGCACTCCTCCACCCAAAATGACATTACATCATCTTTACTGGGCTCTTTGTGTTAGCCTGATTTCAGACCATAATTTCACATGTAGGTTATGTTATGTAAGCCATATAAAAATGACTGATGGCACTGAAAAATGTTTGATTGGAAATTGTTAAGCTTGATCAGATTTGTGCTTTCAAATGTGGGTTGTGAGGTTGTGAAAAGAGCTAAGGAACAAACTTCCATGACCTGGGTGAACAAATCAGCGAAAGTGTTTTAGTGATGACAGGCCCAGTAAAGTTCTTTCAAGGTGCTGAGGTAACCCAGAAGACCTGTGTTCCAAGACAACAAGGGCATCTTGCCAGCCTCTTTGTTCATCACATTTTACAAAAGCCTCAAAGTTTATGGCTTTCTTGGTTTCCTCCCTGATGTTTCCTGCAGATTAGAGGTGTTTACTATAGTAACCCAAACACAACTGTGTAAGGATAGGGGTGCCTGGCTGGCTCATCTGGTAGAGCATGCAATTCTTGATCTCAGGGTCGTGAGTTCGAGCCCCACATTGGGTGTAGAGCCTACTTTTAAAAAAAAATGTGTAAGTGTAATAGGGTTTCAGCTACCCAATAACAGCTGTGACTTTTCTGTTCTTTCAGAAAGTCATCATTCTCCAGGTACTTCTTATGACTTGAAGAAGAAAGCAAATGCTACTAATTAGTTGGTGAATTAATGAGGCTGTTTCAACTGGACCCATTGTGGGTCTTGCTTCACCCTTGAGTTCTGCAGCTTTATGTCACCTTGGCAAGTCTCCTAACCTGTTGGTCTGTTTTCATCTGCAGGGAAATGGAGCTTATTCTACTTACCCAAATGCTATTTCACTATTTAACTAGCTGTTAATAAAGTCCTGTCTCTGGGAACAATAGTATATTTTCTCATTTGGGAAGATTCTCAGCTTGAGGAAATCTTGCTTTTAATTTCTCATGTAACTGTGAGTGAATTGTTCAATCTCCAAAGGACTTTATTTTCCACAGGAGCATGGTGAGGATTAACAGTTTCTACTCAACTCTCTCTAGAGATTTGCAAAGATCAAATGAAGTATACTTGAGATACTTTCCCTCTCACACATACAAAACACATACCGTGAAAGGAAGGTAGGTAGGACAGTTCCATCAATTTAAAAGAAAGCTTGAACAAGCCAGTGAATGGACTTAGTTGTCTGGCAAACTTGAGTCAGGGAAATAGCAGGAACCCATTTGTATGTTTGTGCTGGCCCTCCTGATGAGGAAGTAAGAAGAGGCTTGTGCCTCTCTTGTCCTTTTTTTTTTTTTTAAGATTTATTTATTTGACAGAGACACAGCGAGAGAGGGAACACAGGCAGGGGGAGTGGGAGAGGGAGAAGCAGGCTTCCTGCACCTCCCTTCCTTGCAGGGAGCCCAATGCGGGGCTCGATCCCAGGACCCTGGGATCATGACCTGAGCCAAACGCAGCCGCTTAACAACTGAGCCACCCATGGTGCCCCCCTCTCTTATCCTTCTTGAGAAGGACAGAATGTGTACCCAGAAAACCCATTTATGAGATGTCAGGAAAAACTCAATATACTGGAACAGTGAAAATTTTAGAAAATGTAAAATTGAGGATGTGGAGATAGATGAAGAAGTGGAGGATTAGAGGGGGAAAAAATCAGAAGGAAGAAGCCTTGAATGTTGGAGCCACAGAGCACTTGAGGTCAACAAGTAGTCCTTTTAAATTTCCTCACTAAGGATTGTTGGAGGGACTTGGGAAGATCATAAAAGACAAAAATGAAACCAGACGTATACTTGTGATAGATCTCTCCCACTGAGCTCCATTTTTGCGCAGGGCATTTGACGTCTAACTCCTGTTCAATCTTCACAGTTGCCCTTTGGAATAGGTAGATTGCCTCTTCACAGGGTCACACTGGTGGGTTGCAGAGTCAGGGTTTGAATCCCATCAGCTGGTACAAATTGCCTAAAAACAGAGGCGCCTGGGTGGCTAAGTCGGTTAAGCTATCTGTCTGCCTTTGTCTCAGGTCATGATAAGCAGGGAGTCTGCTTCTCCTTCTGCTCACCACCCCCCACCCCCACCCCACCCCCGTTCCTATGTGCGCCTGCTCTCAAATAAAATCTTTTAAAGAAAAACTGTATAAAACCACAAGTACAAAGAAGGTGCAAAGTGGAAGGAGTGAAGATGGACAGCCTTTAGATAAAATATGAAGTGAACCAAATGGCTTCCAGAACCTTTGACATGTTAGTGTCATTGTATGATAAACATTTCTTATAATAAGGTTCAAGAGTGTTGGGAACAAGTGCTGAGGACTTTTTCATGTACTCTATGATTCATATACAGTATTACATATTTTTATGTAGTATTATATAATTATAAAAATCTGAGGGGCAACCTAAGGTGTTATTAGTAAATCATCTTAGGTATTCACAAGTAAAAGTATCCAAAACATATTTTATAACAACCCAAAGCCATGAAATAGCTCAAAAAGGAATCTGAAAGAGATACATGCAGGAGGGAACTCCATAAAATACTCTCAAACAGAAGTTGCGGATGGCACAAGGAAATCCAGTTGATGAAACTCAATGTGAAATGGACCAAACAAATGAGAGATTATACTGCCAGAAGACAATAATACCTTCAAAGTGCTAGGGAAGAATAACTGTGACCTTAGAATGCTATGTCCACCTAATTTATTATTCAAGAAAGAGAGTGAAATTACGACACTTTTAGACATACGTAGACAAAAATTAACCACTCATGGAAACCTTTGCTGGGAGAAATACTAAAGGATATACTTCAAGAAGGGGGGGAAAACCCTCAAACAATGGGTGAAAGAAGTCAGTAAAGCATGTTCTAACTAAGTAGGGACTTAAAATTATATATACTAAAAAATCTAAACGTCTTACATCAGTTTGGATCTAAAATTCCAGAAAAGAACATGGGGTTCAAGGATTGCATTTCACAGGAATATTAAAGAGTATTGGGGCGCCTGGCTGGCTCAGTCGGTAGAGCATGTGGCTCTTGATCTCAGGGTTAAGTTCGAGCCCTACGTTGGGTATAGAGATTACTTAAAATTAAAATCTTAAAAAAAAAAAAGTGTTAAAACTTTGGGGGAAGAAACATATTTTGTACCTTAATCTGCCTGGCACTTGGCACCTTTCTTTTCACTTTATTCTTGTCCCTTTCAGTCAGTGGGTGCTCACAGAAATACTAGGATAAATAAAACACAAAGGTGAATGCAGTTTTGTTTTTCAACTGGATGTGTAGCTATGGGACTCCTAAACACAGACAAAATGACAAAATAGGCTAACTTAAACCTTCATTTATTTATTTATTTATTTGACAGAGAGAGAGACATAGCGAGAGCAGGAACACAAGCAGGGGGAGTGGGAGAGGGAGAAGCAGGCTTCCCACAGAGCAGGGAGCCCAATGTGGGGCTCGATCCCAGGACCCTGGGATCATGACCTGAGCCGAAGGCAGACACTTAACGACTGAGCCACCCAGGCGCCCCCCTTCCTCTCATTTTTTTAAAGATTTATTTATTAGAGTGGGGGAAAGGCCGAAGGAAAGGGAGAGAGGGAATCTCAAGCAAACTCCACACTGAGCAGAGAGCCCAACTTGGGCTCAATCTCACAACCTTGAGACCATGACCTGAGCCAAAATCAAGCTGGACGCTTAACCGACTGAGTCACCCAGGTACCCCCTTCCTCTCATTTTTTTAATGCATTTCAAAGTAAATTGCAGACATCCATAATCTTTTTTAACAGCTTCATTGAGATATAATTCATATACCATAGAATTCACCCATTAGGCATATGTAGTCAGGGGCGCCTGGGTGGCTCAGTTGTTTGGGTGTCTGCCTTTGGCTCGGGTCATGATCCCAGAGTTCTGGGATCCAGCCCCATGTGGGGCTCCCTGCTCAGTGGGGAGTCTGCTTCTCCCTTTCCCTCTGCCCCTCTCCCCGCTCATGCTCTGTCTCTCTCAAATAAATAAAATCTTAAAAACAACAACAACAACAACAAAATATATGAATCAATGATTTTTAGTGTATGCACAGATATATGCAGCCATCACCATTATCAGTTTTAGGGCATTTTCATTGCCTTCCAATCTTCCCATTCCGCCCAGACCCTGGCAACCATTAATCTTTGTCTCTATAGATTTGCTTATTTTGGACATTTCATATACATGGCATGGCATCATGCAGTTTGTGGTCCTTTCTGACTGGCATCTTTCACTTAGAATAATGTATTCAAGGCTCATCCATATTGTAGCATGTGTCATTACTTCATTTTATTTCCAAATAATATTCCATTGTATGGTTGCGCCACATTTTATCCATTCATCAGTTGATGGATATTTACTTGTTTCCACTTTTCGGCCATTAAGAATAATGTTGTTGTGAATGTTTGTGTACACTTTTTTGTATGGGAATAAGTTTTCATTTCTCTTCAGTGTATACCTGGAGTGGAATTTCTGGGTCATACAGTGATTCTCTATTTAACTTTTTGAGGAACTGCGAAACTGTTTTCCAAAGCTGATACACCATTTCCATTCCCACCAGCTGTATGAGAGTTCAAATTTATCCACATCTCCCCAACGCTTGTTATTATCCTCTTTTTGATTCTAGGTATGTAGAGTTACTTCATTCCTCCTCCCATTGACTCCACCTTGACATCAAGCTCCAAACAGTCATGTCACTGTAGTTCAGTCCAGCTCCCTGTGTGGCTATGTAATTTGGATCAACTATAGACCTGACTCAAGTTTCTTACTTATAAAAGGGAGTTTAGCTCATCTGGGCTTCTTGAGTAGTTTCTAAATGGCATCACGGTGTAGAGGTTAAGAACTTGGGTTTAGGGCGCCTGGGTGGCTCAGTTGGTTAAGCGACTGCCTTCGGCTCAGGTCATGACCCAGGATCGAGTCCCGCATCGGGCTCCCTGCTCAGCAGGAAGTCTGCTTCTCCCTCTGACCCTCCCCCCTCTCGTGTGCTCTCTCTCTCTCTCAAATAAATAAAATCTTAAAAAAAAAAAAAAAAGAACTTGGGTTTAAAGTCAGACAAACATGGATTCGAATCTTTACTCCCTACTTAATTTCTGTGTGCCCTTAGGCAAGTCACTTTACCTCTTTGAGCTTCAGTTTCCTTATCTGTAAAGTGAAGATAATACCTACTACCTTCTTGGAGTTTCAGAAATGAATTTGGGTAGGGGTGCCTGAGTGGTACAGTCAGCGGACTCTTGGTTTTGGCTTAGGTCCTGATCTCAGGGTCCTGGCATCAGGCTCCACATTCAGCACAGACCCTGCTTGAGTTTCTCTCTGCCTCTCCCCCCACCAAATAAATAAATAAATCTTTTAAAAAATTAATTTGGATATATAGTAGGCACTAAATAAATGGCAGCAGCTGCTGTTTCTTTTTATTCTGTTCTGATGGTATGTGTGAGGCCATGTTTAATATCAAATAAGATTCTCCAACATTCCTGAAAGACCATACAATTAGGGAACACATGCCAAAGATGTCACATGGGTCTGTTCTCATCAGCAAGACTGTCACCACTGCCATGCTCCCCTCCCTGCCACCCAGTATCAGTCCTTAGCTTAGGAGGGTTATTTGCTGCTAGGCCCAGCCCTTCCCTTAAATCTCAAGGGACTGATACTTTGGAACACTCCTTTTACAAAGTCTCCATCCCATCTCTCGTAAGGAGAGAGAATGATGAAATCATCAAACACTAAAAGCACCACAGAATAGTGAGCTAAATGAAATAGGACGAGCCTGAAAAGGCAGTAGTATATCAACATATTCTTATGGCAGTTGGTGGACTTAAAATTTGATAGAAAATCAGTTCTAGAGGTGGTGCCTGTTTCTGAGCACATGCCCTGGGCAGCAGCAGATGAAGTGAAAAGACAGTCACAGAGAATATCAGCCCGAGTTACAGGTAAAGGGTGGAAACACTTTGTGATCTGTTCCATCACTTCAGTAACAGAATTTCAGTGTGAAAGAGAGCAATACAGATGCCTATCAAGGATAAAGGAAAACTCAGTAGGATTCAGTAATACAGTGAAAAGGGTCAGACTGTGCCTTTTAAATAAAAACCCTTGTTTCTTAGAGAAAGAATGGAGTGTAGGATATAATTATTTATTATATAATTATCCGAAGGGAGAGTATCAGTGATGCTGCGGTATAAGAATTACCTTAACAGAAAACTGTGTATTCCTTAAAAGGTTGTGTACTATATATGGGGTTAAAAACAAGGAAGGGGAGGGACAACCTGGGTGGCTCAGTCGTTAGGCGTCTGCCTTCGGCTTGGGTCATGGTCCCAGCGTCTTGGGATCGAGTCCCGCGTTGGGCTCCCTGCTCTGCGGGGAGCCTGCTTCTCCCTCTCCCACTCCCCCTGCTTGTGTTCCCTCTCTGGCTGTGTCTCTCTCTGTCAAATAAATAAATAAAATCTTTAAAAAAAAAAAACAAACAGGGCGCCTGGGTGGCTCAGTTGGTTAGGCGACTGCCTTCGGCTCAGGTCATGATCCTGGAGTCCCTGGATCGGGTCCCGCATCGGGCTCCCTGCTCGGCGAGGAGCCTGCTTCTCCCTCTGACCCTCCCCCCTCTCATGTACTCTCTCTCATTCTCTCTCTCTCAAATAAATAAATAAAATCTTTAAAAAAAAAATAAAATAAAATAAAATAAAATAAAATTAAAAAAAAACAAACAAGGAAAGGGAGGGTAGTTTTAAATGTCATTTTTATTTTTTTAATACAAAGTCCCCTGAGGCTTCTGTGCTAGCGCTGGGTGTGTGTTTGCCCCAGTCGCGTTCAGTAGCAGTATATTCTCCTGTTGGGCTGAGCCCTCTGTCTGACAGAGAGGCTTACATTTTATTCACCACAAGCTAGAGATGAGTTTATTGTTCCCTTTCCAGTCTGTTTTAATGTATAGTTTTAAATTATCCTCCTACCTACTTAGTTCTTTGTTTGGTTCCTGGAATTCCCACACACAACCTACCCCAATTTATCCTCGTCTCCTCTATATAACCCATATTCCTAAAATGCTGTGTTCATCATGTCACCCTCTCCCCATCAGCAGTCTGCTTTGGGCCCATTTACTATCTGTTCCAGATTCCCAACTCCCATACCTACCTCTTAAGGCCAGATTTCCATTTTCTCTCCAACATAGATCTATCATTCCAGTTATCCTGTACATTTCTACCTCCTGTCCTTTACCCATGTTCTTTTTCTACCTAAAATCTCTGATCTTGTCTTTTAAACCTGTTTCAGTCCTACTGGTCCTTAGGTACCCAGCCCAGGTTCTGCCTTTATGTAGATAACCTTCTCATAGATAGCCCTAAGTGCTAGAGATACAAGATGAATTAAATGACCTGCTCCCAAGGAACTTTATCTCCCTCCATCTTCCTGTTTTTTCTTAGCTATAGCCACACTGGCCTACTTTGTGTCCCTCAAACCTGCCAAGCTAGTTCTCATCTTGAGAACTTTATACTTGCTATTCCTTCTGCTTTAAGATACTCCTCCCCCCTCATCTTCATAAGTCCATTCATATCATCATTCAAGTTTCATCTGTCATTGTTGGAGAGCACTGAACAGGGAAGAGTTCTTCTCTATTCCAGCTCAACCAACCACCAGGCACTCTGTCATATATATACCCCTGTTGATCTTCTTCATTTTACTTATCCATACCTGCAGTTGTCTTGGTTTCTCTGCCTCCCCCCCCAACGCACATACAACTTAGATGTAAACTACTGAGGGCAGGCATTCTGTGTTGCTTACCACACAATATTTCCAGTAGTTTGAACATACCTGGTACACAGCAGGCTCTCAGTAAATATTTGTTGACTGAGATGTCCTAGACACTGTGCTTGGCAAGGGGATGATGGGCTCTGAACCATGAACACCCAGGTGAGTGACCTGTCCAGTATCAGGATAAGCTTTTGGTGACTGCTAGAAGGTCAGTTTCCATTTATGTGCTGTTTATCTTGTGATGAGACCTGCTTAATTGTATGCTAGTTTTTGCCTCTCCCTTTTGCTGCTCAGAACAAAGTAAGAACTGCCTCATTTATTAGGAGTGTGCTCCAGGCTGGCCAGGGCTGCTGGCATTGCTGCAAGTACTGTGTGTTGAGAAGATTGTGGAAAAACCATGTTGCTGCTACGATACGACCTTGTGACAAGCTTCCATTCCAGGGACTAAGATAGCTGTCCCCGCTAGCAGCCCTGTTATCCCAGGCCACTGACTTAATTTCTTTGTGCTTTTGTTTTCTTCCTTTGCAGAATGGGTTTTGGGGATTAGATGTGAATAATACCAGGAAAAATACAGAATGCATAAAATTCTAACTTCCCCCCCTTCCCGCCCTTAGATGTGAACGATTAGAAGAACAACTAAATGACCTAACAGAACTCCATCAGAATGAAATCTTAAACTTGAAGCAGGAATTGGCCAGCATGGAAGAGAAAATTGCGTATCAGTCCTATGAACGTGCCCGGGACATCCAGGTTAGCATGAAGGATTGGATTTGTAAAAGCAAAAGACTAACAGAAAGTAGAATAGTGGTCGGCAGGGGCTGGGGGCTGAAGGGAACGAGGGGTTCTTTTTTAATGACTATAGAGTTTCAGTTTTACAAGATGAAAAGAGCTGTGGAGTTGGATGGTGGTGATGGCTACACAACATTATGAATGGATTTAATACCAGTGAGCTGTACACTTAAAAATGGTTAATTAAGGTGGTAGGTTTTATGTTATGTGTCTTTTACCACAATAAAAAAGGAGAAGAAGAGGAAAAAGGAATAAAATACTGATACATGCTATAACATGGATGAATCTGGAGAATATTATGCTCCGTGAAAAAAAAGCCAGTCACAAAAGGCCGCATATTATATGATTCCATTTACATGAAATGTCCAGAACAGGCAAATCTATGGAGACAGAAAGATCAGCAGTTGCCAGGGGCTGCAGGAAGGGGAAATAGGAATAGCTATGGGTTAGGGGATTTCTTTTTGGGGTGATGAAAGTGTTCTAGAGCTTGATGGTAGTGATGGTTGTACAACATTATGAATTTACTAAATGCCACTGAATTGTACATTTTAGAACGGTTAAAATTTAATGTTGGGTGTATTTTACCATAATACTAAAAAGTTTAGAAAAAAAGATGGGGAAGGTAGAGTATCAAGAGAAGGTTATACCAACTGTAATAGAACTAGTCTTCAAATGAGGTACATTTCTTGAAAGGCTGTACCATGTAGGGGTGGTATGCTTGCTTGGGTTCATAGGAAATGTTCTGGGGGTCACAGGTCTCAGTATATAGGAGACCACATGCATTATTACATCTGTTGGTTACTGCTTCAGGAGCTGCTCTCACAAGAGGGCCATCTTGTCTGTCTTCTGTAGCGAGGGAGGCATTTGTCCTCGTTGCCAAACCCAAACCTTTTATAGGCACATTGCCAGGCCATTTGTGAGAATAACACATGAGGCAGTTATGTTTAAGGCCCTCTAGTTTATGCTATGAGGAAATAGAATATGTAACTTTTTCTTACTCCAGTTGGGAGGTATATTTCTAAGGGAACAGTTGCTGGTTTCACATAAAAGCATCTTGAAATAAGCTGGTCTTAGGGAAGGGAAGTAGTCCAGGAATCTTGTATTACAGCCTGAAAGAATCAAGGGAATGTCTGGATCATTTGCCCAGCTGCCATCTTCTCCAGACTCTGGAATTCTGTTTATGTTTTGGTTTTTTCCCCATGATCATTCTGGGCTGGGTAGTATTCACTGTCCATTCATTAGCTTGCTTCAGTCTGAAGTTGCCAAGCTTTCATCTCAAATCACAGGAAACCAGGATGCATTGAAACCAAGACCAGAAAAACCTAAGGCTTCCACCACCACTGAACTTTGGAGGATATTCTGTCCTCTGAATGTTGAGGGTAAATTTCATATAAACCCATGGCTTGAAGGGAGTATATCACTTACAGTGTTCCGTCTAGTGTTTGGGCGTAGTGTCCTCCTTACAAAGATCAACCTTAAAGGGGGCGGTGGGGGGAGTGTACTCTTCTTATGAAGACAGATCAGAGAGCCCTTTACACTGATGTCTGTGATTGACTTGACTTGGAAAACAATGGATAGCGCGTACAAGGATGTCCAGAGGACATCCACCTCATCATTGTTACGGTGGAAAAGTTGGAAATAACCTAAATCTCTCCAGCAGGGAACTAGCTGAATAAACTGTGACATGTCTATCCATACTATAAAATGCTACATAGCAATTAAAAAGAATGAGGTAAATCTCTACACATTGACGTGGAAAGGGTCGACAGGACCCACTGTTGAGTGAAAAAAAAAGAGTTATGAATTAGTTCCTATAGTATACTATTAAGATAGGAAGTCAAAAAATAATTCCATACATTTCCCTAGGCTTAAATATGTAGGCGTTTAAACATAGGTGAAAGAAGGAACACATGTCAGAGTGACAGTGTTACTTCAAGGCTAAGACCTGGATTTAAGGAAAATATCAAGAGAGACAATGTATCCTATCTGAAATGTTGAGAAGTATGTTTGTCCTGTGCAACTTTAATTAGTAATTTTTACATGGAAAAAAAAACCATATCCCAGAGGTCTTCTCATTAAAATGTTCAAGACCAAATCTGAGTGTGGCTCCTGCTTCCTGTGAGTCATCCCGGGAGGAATGCGGTGGAGGGCAGTTTAGGTGAGTAATAGTTGCTTGAATAAAGACTTACACATTTGGCCTCTCTTATTCAAGACTAGCATATTTAAAATCATCGGCATAGCTCACGATGCATCCGGCTTGCCCAAAGTGCATGGCAGCTATTCAGAGTAGTGTGAGCAGAAGCTTAACTGTCCCTGTTCTGGCCCACAGGAGGCCCTGGAGGCGTGCCAGACCCGCATCTCCAAGATGGAGCTGCAGCAGCAGCAGCAGCAGGTGGTGCAGCTGGAAGGGCTGGAGAATGCCACTGCCCGGAACCTCCTGGGCAAACTCATCAACATCCTTCTGGCAGTCATGGCGGTCCTTTTGGTCTTTGTTTCCACGGTAGCCAACTGCGTGGTTCCTCTCATGAAGACTCGCAACAGGACGTTCAGCACTTTATTCCTTGTGGTTTTCATTGCCTTTCTCTGGAAGCACTGGGATGCCCTCTTCAGCTATGTGGAACGGTTCTTTTCCTCCCCCAGATGATGCTGGCACAAGAAGGCAGTGCTCCCCTACCCTCTGGCGAGTGCATGCAGCGAAGAATTAGACAGCAACTTACCTACTCTGAAGTTTTCTACAACAACAAAAGAGTTGAGTGAATCTGTTTACATTTAGAATAATGTTTTTTTCTTCAAGAGACGCAATTGCAATAGTATTTTTTAGATTTTATCCAAGAAGTTTTTTGGGCAAAAATCTTGGATCATTTTTATGTAGCATGATTTTCCTTGGGATGCAAATCTTAAACAGTCCTTTAATATGAACCAACAATCTGGAGCACACTGAAGGGCATTCTAAATTGTGGCTTGAAGGACTGCACTAAAACCCACTAAAAAGATGCAAAAACCTGATTAGGGAAACCAGTTAAACCTAACACCCTGCCTCGTCTGGGCTCACCACCTCTCCCCCTCCCAGACTAACTTTACTGTGAAATCCTACCACATTCCATGTCTGAATTTTTGGATTCAGGGTGGATTGTCCTTGTCCGTGGAAGAACACATGGATCTCTCCCTGGCTTTCTCACCCAAGTTGGCCACTCATGCTAACCCTGGAAGTATGATCACTTTTGAACCTGGTTCCTTAACCTTTGCTAGGATATAAAAGTGAGAGCATCATGCCCCAAAGGATCACTGCAAAGCCCTACTACAGTATTTTGAAGTAGCCCTCTAAATACTTAATTTTAAGCAAAATCCCTTGGCCGCACTTTTAAGGTTTTTTTAAATATGTGTATAGTCACCAACTTAAAAAAACAAAAAATCCGAACAGCATACTTGAAGAATGTAATACTCAAACTCTCAGTGCTTCCTTATGGTTTCTAATAGGATTTTTTATTATTGTTATTATTATTATTGGGTTTTTTTGGAAAGGGTTGGGAGGGTCTTTTATTTTTCCTTTGAAATAAAGAAGTGATGTTTTTAAATGAAGAAATGTGTGGATATTTAAGTGTGCTGCTCCCTCTTGTCTTGAAGCAGTTTGAGTAAAGGAAGACTTGCTATAAATGCTTCCCTCTGATGCCCTTGTTTTGAGATGCAGCGTAGACTTCCTCCTCTGGCTGCTGCTTTTTGGTGCCTGCCGCCCCCACCACACCACTTCATGGGCTTGGCTTGGTTGGAGAGGAAAGGGGTGTGCAGGGGGAGGAGGAGGCTGTTTCCACAAACCAGCATGATAGGATAGAGATTTTTTTGCCCCAAGAAAATGTTCACCCAGTGACTTTGGGCTGGGGTTGTCTTTAGGAAAAATTGAGACTATATTATGAGAGTCATACATAATTCCTTGTGTTTCCTTAATTTATTTTTAACACCCCCTGATTACTGAAACCAAAGTGATGTGGAAATCTTCTGTCTGCATTTTGGCCCCAGCATCCTTAATTTCAAAGCTTTATTCTGTCTGCCTGAGAGAATCAACTGAAGGTGATTCTCCCTAAAGAACAGAAAAGGATCTGTCAGGTTAGAAGGACCCAAGTTTGGGGTGTAAAATGTTGTCCACTGCCTATTCATCTAGACTGACTTACTAACATACCTATGATCAGTGGACTTTTATAGACAGTTTAGAAAAAAATGACTGAGCCTTCTTCCCCATGCTATAACCAGTTCCACCAGGATGGAACTGGGCTTTTAGAGCCTATCTAGAAAGCTTGGTTAATCTTTTCATATTCATAGTATTGAATCACAAACGCTGTTCCTGCTTGGCCTCAGTTCTGTGCAACCAAGTGATGAGCAAGGGGCACGTAACATGCCCTGAAAAGAGTAGCAAAGCATGCTTTGCCTATTCTTCCCATACCAGGAAATTCTTTTGGGACTAGATTAGCATTGCCTTCTCTGTCTGAGAGGATGGTTTACATGACAGCTCCAGCCTCCTGTGGCTTTGGCAGGCTGGCCTTCTCAGAGTCAGCATGTTGTTTCCATAATCATTTTGATATTTTAACTCAGGTACCCCAATCTTCACTCCATCCTCAGATGATTGTAGTACAACCTGTTAGCTCTGTTGACCTCTCAAAATTAGTGCCCAGAGCAGGGACCACGGGGATGATTTTTCTATTAAAAAATAATTGGAACCAATTCACGTTCAGGCCAAAAACAAATTATTCCCATGCCTATGTATTTTAAATGTTAACTTTGCCTAAAAATATTGCAGTGACTTCAGGCAGGAGTGCCAAAGGACACCATGACCTTGTCAAACTAGCATAGTTTCTCCGAACCTTCTGCTCTAGCTTAATCACTCAGAGTAGGGAAGAGAGCCCCACAAAGTTATTAAAAAGAGGCTCTAGCCACCATCCTCCAGTTTTTCTAAGAACCTTTGAGTCCCCTAAACTGTGTAGAGGCTACTAAGTTTTGTGGGCGCTAGAAGTCACTGTGATGGATGGATTGAAATTGTTCCCATTTGCCATGGGTCAGTTTCTATCAAAGGAAGGTTTTCACCTCTGGACAGCCCCCTGAGATCCCAGCCAAACAGGCCCGTGCTAACTGTCCACCATCCTCTCTCAAACTGTCTTAGGAAGGAGCTTCAGGCTAGGTCCGTCACGGTAATGGCTTTCTATGTGTCTCGTCCCTTGATTCTTCACCAGACCCAACAGTTGTCAGCATTTAATGCTATTTGTAACCATGCATCTGTTTTCATGCCTTCCCCCACTTCCCACTCCCACACCTGTTGCCTTTGTGTTTCTTTGCATTGTGGCTGTTCCCGGATTCTGGTCTATTCAAAGCTCTTCTATAACCTCACTCTAATGGTTGTTTAACAATTGTTCTGTGAGTGGAAATTTCCCCTTGCTTTAATGCTTCTTCTCTTTTAAAGACTACGTGCATTCCCTTTGAAATGAAGCATTCCTGGATTACTTGTTAGTGCTGGTGCTTGAGGCTGGCTGTGGTAGCCTGGGTGACTCTGTTCATTGTAGAATAACATTTTACCATTTTTATGATTCAATTGAAGGGCACTTCTGTCTGCTCCAATTTCAGTTCCTTGGTATATACTCAGTGCATCCTAGCAAGGAAGGCTTTCTACTCCACTGGCTCCCTAAGAAGCAAAAGTAGGTTAAATTTTACACTTCATTGACTGGGGTCTTCTTTCTCCCCTGTACCCCTGCCACCCAACTGAGGTAAAAATCTGATACCAAGGAAAACACTGGGATTAAGCCTTCCTTGCTAGCCATGCCCTAATAATGAGCATATTTTTATGTGGTCTTCACTGCATTTGGTTTTGTTTCTGACTTCATATTCCTTTGAGGTACAGTCAGATGAAATGCTGAATTCCAAGTAAGTTCCAGTGAGGAGCTGCCTTTCAGCTTTGGGAAATATGCATCCAAAACAAAACCAAATATTATAATCAACAAATTGACACAGGCAAAATTATGGTTCCCACCCCCAAATGAAACTGGGGATTTTGAATGTGGCTCTAAGAGTTAACATTTCTGTCTGTGTGTTGTGTATGCTAGGTGATACCCTCAGTAGGACTGACTACTAGACTGTAAGTGTGTTTTATCAAAGTGTGTCAGAATAAAAACTCACTTGCACGAATTGAAAAGTACAGAAATGACACTTGTGAACGCGTGAACGTTAACACTGTAGTTGATAGATCTTAAGCTGCTAATTGTTGAGAGAGAATTACATTTATGTTTTGTCTGGTTGCTGCATATTCTCAGCAGCACTTTTACTGTACATACAAATTGAAATAAAGACCTCAGCTATTAACGAGGTGGTTGGACTCGGGTTTATTTTGCTCTTTATTTTTGCATATTTATTCAGTTTCCATGACAAGTTTGTCAGTCTGAAAACTTCCCATTAGTTTGTACATTAGAAACTCTGTGTGTGCATGTGCATGCACACGTGCACGCAGTCAGTATCTTGAAACCATAACTGATAGCTGGGTGACTGTCACTGTCTCCCAGGATTTTATACCCATCATTTCAGATGGTCACTTTGCCAAAATTCCTTTCAACTGGTAGGTAAGCCTGCCTTTTAGTTCTTTGGAGGGAGTTTTTTAGAGGTATCCTCCCACCTCAGATTCATCTGATGACCCCAAATGGGTATAATAGTCCCTGTCCATTCTTTTTTTATTATTGAAATATAGTTGACCCACAATGTTACATTAGTTTTAGGTATACAACATAGTGATTTGACAAGTATATATGTTATGCTGTGCTCACAAGTGTAGCTACCAACTGTCACCATACAATACTGTTACAATCCCTAATCCCTGTCCATTCTTAAAAGGCTTTGTTAATAAATGTTATTATGGGTATATAAATACACTTTGTAAAACATTTGACATTTGAAATTGTATATACGTGTAAGGGGTTTTTATGTAGCCAAATCTCATCTATAGTTTTGTTATAGGGGTAGTAATTTTTTTTAAAGTAATATCTGTGTGCAATATGGGGCTCGAGCTCATGACCCTGAGATCAAGAGTCATCTGCTCTACTGACCGAGCCAGCCCTAGGGGTAGTAATTTTTATTATTATTTATTTATTTTTTAAGATTTTATTTATTTATTTGAGAGAAAGAATGAGATAGAGCATGAGAGGGGAGATGGTCAGAGGGAGAAGCAGACTCCCCGCTGAGCAGGGAGCCCGATGCGGGACTCGATCCCGGGACTTCAGGATCATGACCCGAGCCGAAGGCAGTCGCCTAACCAACTGAGCCACCCAGGCGCCCCGGGGTAGTAATTTTTAATATGGTTTCTCCTTGATAATCTCTGGGAAGCCTCTGGAAATGCAGAAGCTCTCATCTTGCCTTTCTTTGAGAGAATACCCAGAGGGACCTGATGACTTGGTTTTTCATAGCCGCAATTTGAATGTCGAGATATGTGGGCCCACACTTCTGGCTTACTAGCTCTGCCTCCTACCCCATCTGTACTTAGAGATATCATTCCCACCTTGATCCTACCTAGTGGGTGTTGTGAAAATAAAGAGAGCCTCTGTGAAAGCCTTTTAAATTGCAGTGAGAAGGGGCGCCTGGGTGGCTCAGTCGTTGAGCGTCTGCCTTCGGCTCAGGTCATGATCCCAGGGTCCTGGGATCGAGCCCCGCATCGGGCTCTCTGCTTGGCCGGGAGCCTGCTTCTCCCTCTCCCACTCCCCCTGCTTGTGTTCCCTCTCTAGCTGTCTCCCTCTCTCTCTGTCAAATAAATAAAATAAAATCTTTAAAAAAAAAAAAAAAAATTGCAGTGAGAATGCCTTAAATTTCTTGAAATGTGGACCAGGCTGCCATGTACTGATGTGCAGGTTGTACATTGCCCAGCCCCATAGTAGGCTACACTGTGAACAATATATCCAAGTGTTGTGCAGTGCATAATGGGTACAAAGAGCAGGTCTGATTATAATAATTACATAATGTATAATAATCTTAAAGCCTGCTTTATTCATTAAGAACTTGGGAGAGTGGACGGCTGGTAACCGATCTGAGAAGCTGTTGTGAAAACAGATTGGGGAGACAGGTGAGGGTATGGCCAGCCAGAAAATGTATGTCTCATCTAAAGGATTCAAATGTACTACTTTTAAACACTATGGGCAAAGCTAAATCTGGCCAGCTTGTGACCTCGAGTCTAGGTAGTAAAGAGTGGCTAACATTTATTGAGTACTTCTTGAATGCCAGGCATAATGCTTGCATGCAGTTCTCACTTCTCCCCACAGTCTCACACAGGCAGTGTCCTCATTGTCTAGGTAAGGAAACAGCCCTGGGTTCAGTGGCTTGCCCAAAACTGTACTGTTAGGAAATGGTAAATGAACGTGTTGGAAAATAGGTCTGTGCAACATAGATAACAAAAGATGAGTGTTTACAATGTGAGTATAAGTTAATGTGAACCTAGAAGAAAACAGCTCAGTAGAGAAGTAGGCAAAGGTTATGAAGAAGTAGTTCACAGAAAAAGAAATGAATGGCCAATAAGCATTCAGAAGAAAATGTTCAGCCTCGTGTGTAAATCAGTACGTTAAATGAAAAACAAACAAACAAAAAACCCAGTTGTGGAATAGTATACTGTCTCCTGTTCATGCGAAAATATTCTTGTTTGTGTAAATGTATGTATGTAAGCCTCTAGAAATGAAACTGCACATTGAGCTGTCCCCAGGTAGTCACTGCAGGGTGTGGGGGCTTTCATGCTTGACTCCTGTAAAATACGAATCTCTCGAATGCAAAATGTATTTGTCTACTTTTTAAAGATATCAAAACTTTTTAAAAAAGAAAATGATAGGTCCATTGTGGAGAAATGAAAAGAGTTGATAATGTTTCTAATACCAGATTATAATAGACCATTTTCTGCTTTAGGATTGTCCTAAAAGGAGCTCTAGGGCGCCTGGGTAGCTCAGTAGGTTAAGCAGCTCCCTTCAGCTCAGGTCATGATCCCAGGGTCCTGGGATCGAGTCCCACATTGGGCTCCTTGCTCAGCAGGGAGCCTGCTGCTCCCCCTGTTCATGCTCTCTCTCACTCTCTCTCTCTTGCCCTTTCTCTGACAAATCTGAAAAAAAAAAAAAAGATGACTTACTTCATTTCAGCAGTTACTGAGACTATTAAAAGGTACAGCAGGGCAGCTGGCCGGCTTGGTCGGTAGAGCATGCGACTCCTGATCTCGGGGTTGTGACGAGCCCCACACTGGGCTTAGAGATTACTTTAAAAAAACAAAAACGGGTGCCTGAGTGGCTCAGTTGGTTAAATGTCTGCCGTCAGCTCAGGTAATGATCTCAGGGTCCTGGGATTGAGCCCCATATCGCATCAGGCTCCCAGCTCAGTAGGGAGTCTGTTTCTTCCTCTCCCCTCTGCCCTTCCCCCCTGCTTTTGTGCACTCACTCTCTCTCTCTCTCAAATAAATAAAATATTTTATCTATTTTTAAAGATTTTTTATTTATTTGATAGAGAGAGACACAGAGAGAGAGGGAACACAAGCAGGGGGAGTGGGAGAGGGAGAAGCAGGCTTCCCGCTGAGCAGGGAGCCTGATGTGGGGCTCCATCCCAGGACCCTGGGATCATGACCTGAGCCGAAGGCAGACGCTTAATGACTGAGCCACCCAGGCACCCCTCAAATAAATAAAATATTTTTAAAAAATAAAAACCATACCTTAAAGAGATGGTTGTGAGGATTAAATGAAATAATTGTAAAGTGTCTTGCCCAGTACCTGACCTCAAGTAAGTGCTCCACAAATGGTCTCAATATTATTAATAGACCCTAGAATTCCTTGAGGACAGGGACCTGTCTCTCTCGATCTCTTCAGAATATATCCTGTCTCCCATTCTCACCTGATGAGAGGCTCAGTAACCAGACTTTGGGCTGTCCCTGGCCAGCCTTGGCTCTGGAGTTGGTTTGGGGAATGGAAAAATCAGTTTGTGTCAAGCAAACCCAAACAAAAAAGAAAACACAGCCATAGGGATCAAAAACTTGCAAATGGATGCACATACAGTTGGCTAATGATTTTACTGGTGACTTCTTAACCAGCACAGTGGCAGGGACATTGTCCTGTTCATGACTGTGTCCTTAGTGTCAGGAATGATGCCTGATACTTAACAGGTGCTCATTAAAAAGTGGAATTTAAAAATCACTATTGAATCCCTATTCTGTGCCAGGCACAGTCCTACTTGTATTACTTTCTGTTCCCTGCTCTGAAGAGGAGCTGGTGTAATTTCCATGTTGCCGACAAAAACAGAAGCTCAGATAAGTGTTTGGGTTTTTCCCTATGAACAGGTCATTTCATCAAAGGCAAAGTCAGAATTTGAACTCAGCTGAGTTTGCCTCTAGAGCCTATGCTGTTTCTACTATTCCATTTTGCTGGACAATAAATCAAGATTTGTGAATTTCAGACTTTGTGTAACCCTGAGAAGGCAAATCACTTACTTTTTCTGGACCCCAGTGCCCTACTATAAAGTTACCTTAGTTCTTTTCCAGCAATAAAATGATATTCTTAACACTTACTGCCCAGCTCATGATCTCCTTAGGAGCATTGGCCATAACCACTGAAAGGGTTAAATATTGAGACAGGATGAAGTGGAGATTTGCAGCTGAGATCTGGATATGACCATAATAGGATTGTGCATATGGGAGGAGGGGTGGGAGCCGGAAGCCAGGGAAGGGGTTTAAAGCAAACATAACAGGATGTCTGCATGACGGTGGGCAAATGGGCATTCTGTTCTCTTTCTGTATGAAATATTTCCTGATCTAAAAGAAAAAATTAAATGTATCATGGTGTTCACATGTATAGCACCTTAATGGGAGCATTAAAAGGATGATAATTGGGCCAATTCCCAGTGTGCTCTTCATGAGATCTGCAAGTTGTGTTCAGCTGGCCAGAATTCTTACAGAGCGCACATCAAGACATCTCTGATACTTCAAAAACCAATGTTCAAAAGAAAAAGTATCACAGTTCTATCCCATTTAGTTTTTCATTTACTGTAATGATTAAAGGCTTGTACCTATAATGGGTTATCTGAGAGAAGTAGTTGCAGGCAGCTTAAAATTTTCTCATGTCCTTTAAAAAATGTATTTTTAAAAAGGATTTATTCATTTAAGAGAGAGAGCATGGTGGGGAGGGGGAGAGGGAGAGAGAGTCTTAAGCAGCCTCTGCGCTGAGCATGGGGCTTGACGCGGGGCTTGATCCCATGACCCTGAGATCACAACCTGAGCTGAAACCAAGAGTTGGATGCTTAACCAACTGCACCACCCAAGCACCCCTAAAAATATATATATATATATATATTTTTTAATAGTTGATATTTCAAGCACAAAATGTAAGAATTTCAAACATCAAGTAAAGTTTTTGTCCATTTTAAATGCCCTAAAAAATAAATAGTATAGTTAAATTTTTCTTCATTTGAAGACCCCTTTATTTGCTTCCCAAAATATTTATACATAAAATTTGAATTTATCAATGAACCCTTTTTCTCAGACAATTAAACTAAAGAATATGTGTAATTTGTGCATGTTAAAACTTGACCTCACAAGTGTTTTAACTCCCTTAAGTGTCATTCTGCCTGCCCAGGGGGTCCTTGACAACCTCCTTTTGATAAAGACCCTGACTCACACTGCTTTAAGCACTGGGCACTTTTTTCCCTCTTACTCATTTTCAGTAGGTATCTTCCAAAACATATGACACATTTCCTGCTGAAATTGATCTAATAGCCGGGATCAGGTTGTTAGCCCAGAGGAGCGCACTTGGATTTTTTTCTTTCCAAAGATCCTATTTACTTGTCAGAGAGAGAGCGAGCACAAGCAGGGGGAGCGGCAGGCAGAGGGAGAAGCAGGCTCCCCACCGAGCAGGGAGCCGGATGCAGTACTCCATCCCAGGACCCTGGGATCATGACCTGAGCCGAAGGCAGACGCTTAACTGTCTGAGCCACCCAAGCGTCCCCACATTTGAATTATTATTAGTGTGACACTCTTGCCCCTGCACTAAAGCAACCCAGACTACCTTTCTTTTTTTTAATAGCAGTAAAATTTACTGAGATAGAACTCCCACAACCATACAATTCACCCTTTTACAGTGTTCTGTTCAGTGGTTCTTAGTATATTCACAGACTTGCTCATCCAGCATCACTAATTCCAGAACATTTTCATTACCTCCAGAAGGAACCCTGCACCCCTCAGCTATCACCCTCCTCTTCTCCCATTCTTCCCAGCACCAAGCAACCACTAATCTACTTGCTATCTGTCGCTTTGCCTACTCTGAACATTTCATACAAAGGGAATTCTATAATGTATGGTCCTTTGAGATGCTTCTTTCACTTAAACTGTTTTCAAGTTTCATCCATATGGTAGCATGTTTCAGTACTTTATTCCTTTCACTGCTGAATAATATTGCATCGTATGAATTTACCACATTCCTATTCATCATTGGATATTAGGGTTTTTTCTACTTTTTGGCTATTATGAGTAGTGCTGCTGTGAACATTCATGCCTGAGTTTTTGAATGAACATGTGTTTTCATTTCCCTAGGAGTGGAATTGCTGGGTCATATAGTAACTATGTTTAACCTTTTGAGAAACTATCAGCTTGTTTCCAAAGTGGCTGAATCATTTTACATTCCTACCAGCAAGCTCCACATGCTCCTCAGCACTTGTTATTATCTGACTTCTTAATTATACCTGTCCTATGTGTGTAAAGCAGTATCTCATTGTGGTTTTGATTTGCATTTCCTTGTTATTCTAATGTGTCTTCTCATTAGCTTTCCTATCTATAGCCTCCCAACCCAGGCTGTGGTCATCACATTTCATTATTGCCCAAGTGCTTGCCTTACTTAAAAGGCTTCCATTTCCCCTCTAAAAACTGCTTTTCATCTTCCGTGGGGTGGGATCCCACATATCCTGACTCAGAGTTATGTCCAAAATAAGATTTCATGGCTTCTGAATGTGGCCCCTCCAATAAGTTAGATATGTGTTGGACGTTGTGATTGCTGACATAGCAGCTTTAAGACTCCTTCTGCTTAAAACCAAGATTTTTATTCTTAAAAAGGAAAAAGAAGGAGAAAGGAAGAAAGGGCGAGAAAGGAAGAAAAGAAAGAAGGCAAGAAGGCAGCTCTGCCTCCCACTAGTTGTGTGACCTAGAACTTGGGGTGTCCCACCTCCTTGGGCCCTGCCTGGTGCCCCTTCACTCCTCGGCACCTTTGCGTGCGCTTTTCCTTCTTCTTGCAATGACCCCACCACCACCACCACCACCACCACCACCACCACCACCTCACTTGTCTGCCTAGCAAGTTCTTATTCTTTTACTTAACTTTACTAAAGAATTTTTCAAAGGTAGGCAAAAAACAGATAGTATAATGAACCCAAATCCACAGTTACCAACTTGTAATCAATCTTGCTACATCTGCACTTGCCCTCCACTCCCCACTCCCCTCAAACTGGATCCATTTGAGGTAAATACCAGATAGCAGACAGTATTTGTCTGTTTTGATTTTTTTTTTTTTTTAATTTCTGGTCAAATGCTCCTTTTTTTTTTTTTAATTAAAATTTCATTCACATAATAAAATTAACCAAAATTTTAAAGTGAACAGTGACATTTAGTACACTTGCAATATTGTGGAACAACTGTCTATCTGGTCTTGAAAAGTTTCACCACCCCAAAAAGAAACCCCATAGCCATTCAGCAGTTGCTCCCCCTTCCCCCTCCCCCCCTCCCCTAATCACCATTTTGGATTCTGTCTCTGTGGATTTAACCTATTCTGGATGTTTCATTTAAATAGAATCATCAAAGTGATAATTAAAGGATTGGGGTGGGGGGGATGAAATGGAATTGTCCCGTATGTGACATTTTTGTGTCTGGCTACTTTGACTTAGCATAATGTTTAAAAAGTTCATTCATGTTGTGGCATCACTTCATTCCTTTTTATGTCTGAATAATATTCTGTTGTATGAACAGACCACATTTTGTGGAGCAATTCATCAGTCAGTGGCCACTTGGGTTGTTTCCACCTTTTGGCTGTTCCGAATCAGCTGCTCTAAACGTGTGTACGTGGACTTGTTTGAGTATCTGTTCTCAGTTCTTTGGGGGTGTCACCTGGGAGTGGAATTGCTGGGTCATATGGTAATTCAGCGTGTCATTTCTGAAGGCTTAAGCTGCCACTCCTTTGTGAAGCCTGTCCTGACTTCGCCTCATACACTCAGATGTCCCTGCCTTTTGCTGCTGTCTGGGTTACAGCACCCACCTCCCTGATGGTGTTCATTGGTTTATGTGTGGTTTTACCATATTACATCCCTTCCTCTGGTGACTGAGTCTGCTTTCAGGAAACACTCTCCCCCATTCTCGCTCCCCCTGGTTAAAGTCGAACCAACCCCATATGACCCCTGGCTCAAGGGATGGACAAGTAATCTAGTCAGGCCAGTGAGAGTCAGTCCTGAGACTCTTGTGGCCTGCGCTGGGAAAGAAGGACTCGATGCCTAGGTTTGCTATCTACGAGAGTCCTGTGTGCCCAGAGCTGTCCCAGCCTCAGCCTGCCTAAGCATGAACTCAAGAGGGACGGAGGCAAAGCTAAGACATGGAGACAAGAGATAGGTTCCTCATGAAACCAGTCTGACTCCTGGATGCAGCCATGCTTAAAGCCATTTCATCTTCTGAAACTCACGATGGCATGAACCACTAAATTTCCTTTACTGCTAAAATTCTTTGAGTTGGGTTTTGTTACTTACACCCAGGAGACACGTGATGGTTGACCCCTAAGGAATTGTCTGCCAATACCCTTATGGAACCACACCTTCCCTAGCTTCAGCCATGCTGTCTGCATGAACGTGACCATTATTCTCAGTCTGGGACTGGCAGGCTTGGGACCCAAGAGAGGGTCAGTCCTAGTTTTTGGGTCATAGGAGCAGGTAAGTGTGAAGTTCGTAAGGGAGAGCTGTTGGCAGGGAGACCCCGCGTCAACAAGGAGAGGGGAAACAACACAGAGCACAGCACCAAGGGCACTGGCCCCAGCTGCTCCCACACTCAGCACACTCTATCCTTGCCGTGGATTAACATGTAAGATATGCCAGCATGATTCAAACTAATCCCCCCCTCCTTTGGGCCTGATCTAACCATCTATTCATGTGTCTCCCATAAACTCCTTAAGACGCAAACCACTTCTTATTCACTTCTATGCCCTTCACTCCAGCCCGGCACTCTGACAGGACCCCTACGTGGACACACAGCTGACTTTGTCCAGTGCTTATCCATTCTAGGAGCTAAGTTATTATGTGAATCATCTTTTTTAATCCTCCCAGTATTCCTATTAGATGCAAGTAGATAGAACCCTGTGAAATTTCCAGTACTCAATAACTGTGTTTGGCTCAACAAAACTCAGCAATTTCATGTGGCCCAATCAATATATATGGTATCTTGCTAAGGAAGCCAGGGAGACTTGGGGTCTTGCCCAAGGTAAGCCAGGTAGAAAATGGTGGCACTGATGGGCAAGGTGAGGCCTTGATTTTTAGATGGCATGAGTGAGTGAGAAGAAGAGAAAGCCACAAAACAGAGCCCCAGTCCCTGCCTGTCTGCCCTCTGCTCAGTGGGCAGCTGAGAGCAGAGGGGGCCAAGGGCCCCAAGGTTCAACGAACACACCAGGGTCGAGCAGAGTTGCTTCAGGTTCACCATGGGGCCCATCCCACTACTTTCCACAGGGCTCAGCCCAGACTGGCCACAGCTGGGCGACAGCACCTCTGCCACCCCTGGGAACCCGGCATGTGTACCCAGAACAGCAGAGCACACTCGGGGCATGGTTCATCCTGCAAAGACTGATGGTCAGCAGAGAGAACAGGAATGGGGCCTCTGGGGAGAAGTCTCTGTGAAGGCACCCAGTGCGGGCAGAGCAGGCAACCTGCCTTCTGCCCAAGTTTGACTCCCCGTGACCTCAGGCAGATTGTTCCCCTCTCATTGCCTCTCTAACTCAGCTGGAAAATGGAGGTAATAATACACCAGTCTCATCAGGTTATGAGGGTTTCATGAATTAATCCATCCAAGTCCCTAGAAGAGCATCTGACACATAGTACAGGCTCAATGAATGTGAACTAGTGTTGCTATTATTTGGAAGCCCTGCTCCCATGTGCATCCTTTGCCCCAGCCGTGATAGAATGTTGCCACTTGCTGTCCCCTCCACACCTTTGCACGTGTTATTCTGCTTCTCCATCCCTCTGTCCACTTGGGAAATTTCTATTCTTCCTTCGAAGAGCACCTCTTCTCAGAAGACTTCCTTGACCAGCCCTTTTCCCCCTGCCACGTCCCCCAGACAGACCAGCAAACTGGTCTGCACTTCCTTTTCTGAGTATCCATGCTAGGACCAGCTAGGCTGGGCCTTTGCAACAACTACACAGTGAGTGTGGTTGTGTATTTGCACATCTGTCAGCCCCCCACCCCAGACTATGAGGGGAACACAGGGAGGGGCTGGGTTCCTCTCCTCAGGAACCCCACCACACCTCAATGGGTAGGTGATGGCTGGGGCCCTGGGAGCCTTCGACACATATCCCATGAGGGCACTTTAGGATGCTCCCAGCTTTGGAAAGGGAGGTATCTAGTATGAAATGGTCAGTGATTGAACCAGAAATCTCCCAGTTACGGCACAAATACCAGAGGAACTTGAGTCTGGAGGGAGGCTGGGATGCCATGGGTTCCCACACTTCAGACCCAGCTCCCTGGTGCCACCCATCAGAGAGCCACAAACTAAGTTACAGGTGGGCCCCCCAAAGGAATTTGGAAACCCCATGCGCCTTCCCACACAATTTTAAATTGACATCTACAATATTTTAAAGTTTAATCAGATGTAAAGAATGTACTTTTCAGGATATTTTAAATATTGACATTGTGTTTCATCACTATTGGTAATACTTCCAGTGAATCCAAAGAATGTAGTGATTGGATACCCACCATCACCCACATAAAAAAGTACACGAATAAGCTCTTTATTAATGCAGTTTTACTTCATTGTTTATTTATTATTATCTTTTTTAAAGTAATTTCTACACTCAATGTAGGGCTCAAACTCACAACCCCAAGATCAAGAGTGGTGTATTCTTCTGACTGAGCCAGCCAGGCTTCCCTTACCTCATTATTTTTGAATATGTTGAGTATTAATGAATATTTTGAAACTTGAATTCAATTCCACAGTCCCCACAAAGTTTCAGCCTAGGGTAATATATTCTTGTGCCTGGTCACATGCTCCTCCTTCTCTGTAGCGAAAACTATGGATGTAAAGTTTCAAAAATTTAAAATTTTCTGTGACTATAAGTCACTTAAGTGTTTAAAAACTGTTATTCCAGAAAGTTCATTCAAACATTCATTACAAATGTTATTAGATGGAGAGGGTGGGGAAATGGAGGCATGCGCAAGAGAAAAAGGGAGCAAAGGAATAAATCCGAACAAAAGAGAAAACAAAAACAAGGGCGCCTGGGTGGCTCAGTTGGTTGCACGACTGCATTCGGCTCAGGTCATGATCCTGGAGTCCCGGGATCGAGTCCCACATCGGGCTCCCTGCTCGGTGGGGAGTCTGCTTCTCCCTCTGACCCTCATGCTCTCTTTCTCTTCATTCTCTCTCTCTCAAATAAATAAATAAAAATCTTTAAAAACAAAAACAAATGTTATTAGAATGCAACTGATCAAAACAATATAAATATATTACAATATTGATACTTATTAAACAAAATGTTATTTGAATGCATTTTTAATGAGTTGATTAAATTTCCCTAGTTTTGTGTACCAGTGGTTAAATATTCCTTATATCTATGATGAGACAGTGTTCAGCTTCATCTCTTCCTAGTTCTCATTTTTAAAGATATAAGCACTCAGAGGTCTTGTCACATAAATAGGCAACAGAAAAGAAAGGGAGTAGTATTGGAGCAATGTAACTCTAAAATTACTTTAACTTCCTTTTGAGTTTTATGCCAAATCAATAGTAATCCATCATCAGGAGGATTGGGCCCTCCTGCAATTTTGTTGCAGGCAAAACATGGGAACTACTGGACTGGCAAAAGGATTTCTCTCCAAATCTCTGGAACCCTTTAGAGCCCTTTTTCTGCTCCAGACCCAGAGCAGGACTTCCAACTGGCCTTTTGTTGGCCTCAGGTTGGGGGCATTTGCCTTTCTTTCCCAAAACAAGCAGCTACTTTTTCAAAGAATCAGTGCCCCATTTGAAGACTGTGGTGGGTGAGGATGAGGGACCCCTTGACCAAGGGCCTGGGGAAACGGGTGGGGCCAAGAAGGATGAAAGAAAGTTTCCATCTCAGGATGCAAATGCATTTTTTGCCCCCTCCAGCCTCTTGCCCAGAACTTGGCACTGTCAGTGGAGAGGACCTCAGATCTGCCCAGGGTCATTCAGTTAAGAACGGTGATTACTTCAGCCCAGGAAAGCTTAGTGAATAAATTTCAATTAATTAGAATAAAAGCTAACAACTAAATGTCCTGGAGTGAATCCTGGGGTGGGGGGCTGGTTGGGGAAGGGGAGCATGCTATAAAAGACCTCCTTGGGACAACTGGCAATATGTGAATAAGGTTTTGCAGGTTAAACAATAGTATTGCATCATGATCAAATCACCTGATCTTGAAAATTCTGCTGTGGTTGTGTACGAATGCCCTTGTTCTTGGTTAAGTACCCACTGAAGGGTTTAGGGTTCAAGGGCGTCACGTCTGCAACTTACTCTCCGGTGCTTGAAGGGGGTCTTGAATACGCAGAAAATAGTTAAGAATGCTAAAACTTGGTGAATCAGGGTTATGAAGGGGGTCCAAGTATTCTCTATACTATTCTCCACTTTTCTGTAACTGAAACGATTTCAAAACAGACGCGGCAAGCCTGGTCTCTGTCGCCCCCTAGTGGTTGGCATGAGGAAGCGCACCCTTCGTGTCGGAAACCTTTAAACTCCCCGCCTCGGGCTGCGGGTCCCAACCTCCCAGGGTCCAGCCACCCGTTCCGCAACAGCCTCCCGCCTAGGGCGTCCCCGGCAATGCCGGTTTGATTTCCCTGCTTGCTTAAATCCGTCTGTCTCTGTGAACAGCTGCAGGCATATTTCTGGTGCGAAACAATATGAAGTCACATTAATCTTGGTTTGAAAGAAGTCGGAATTTCAGAGCTTCCAACCCAGATCACATGCTTTCTACAACTTAGGAAACAGGCCCGGAGAGGGCAATAGAGCGTGGCTAGAACCAAAGTCTTCCTGCCTCCTTTTCTCAGCAAGCAGGGGGTCCAAGCCCCACCGTCCACTCACTAGATTTGACCCTCAAAGCTGGCCACGCCCCTAAAGTCTGGGCTCCCAGGAGGCGCCGTCTGACCTCGCCTCCCACTCCCGACGCGCCTGGGCCCTCTGGCCTCAAACCCACCCGGCACCTTCTCTCGCCTTACGGCCTTTGCACCCGCGGCGCTGCGCTCCGCCCCGACTTTGCCGAACCACAGGTGCCCTTCCGCACGAGTCTCCCCAGGTGTGCATTCATCCATTTGTCGTTGACCTGTTCCTGTGCACCCCTCTTCCTCCGCTGGAATGGGGATTCCTGTGGACAGGACCCTGTCCGTCTGGTTTCCCGGTGTATCCACCCTCCTGGCACAGAGCGGGAACTTTGGCGAGGGCAGGAATGTTTGTCCCTGGTTCCTTTTCCCCCCGCCCCGGCCTTGCCCCTAGGTGACCGTCCGCAAGGGAGTGTCCCTTCCCGGAGCGTCTGTGGTTTCTGAGGAGCTCAAGGCCAGGAAGAGGTAAATGGGTGCAGGCGGGGGGCGGGCCGCTAGTGGGGGCCCCGCCCTCGGGGGGGGCAACGTGCCGCAGGAACCGTGCGCCGCTCTAGCCGCGGAGGGGCGCAGTGGGGCTTGGGACCACTGGCCTGGGTCCCCTCCCAGGCGAGGACGGTCGGCGCGGGCTGGAGGAGTCCTCGCCGCGCCAACCAGACACCCCTCCCCCAGCCCGCTTCCTGGCCGCGCCCACCGGCCCGACCCCGGCTCGCGCCGAAGGTCCCACCCCGGGGACAATGGCAGGGGCGGAGCTGGAGCGGACGTGCGGACAATGGACCCCCGCCCACCCTGGCCGGTCCGCATCCGGCTTTTCTCGGCCTGGGAGGGCGAGCGGGACGCGGAGGTGGCGCTGCTTCAAGGCCGCCACACACCCGGGCTCGGTCGGGCCGCGAGCCAGAGCCCCCGAGCTCTCCCCAACACACACACCCCGGGACCCTCCCCCTCCCGCCGACACACACCCCGGGA
>NW_022589716.1:42659608-42682065 GCF_004348235.1 Phoca vitulina | reverse complement strand
GACCCTCCCCCTCCCGCCGACACACACCCCGGGACCCTCCCCCTCCCCCCGACACACACCCCGGGACCCTCCCCCTCCCCCCGACACACACCCCGGGACCCTCCCCCTCCCTCCGACACACACCCTGGGACCCTCCCACGGCGGCCGTCCTGGAGGCCCGGGGTCCACCCCCGACCCAACCCCGCCCCCAGCACTGCCCACCTGGAGGCCTGGGGAGGGCAGCGGTGGTTTTCAACACCCCTCCCCTTTTTTAAATTAAGGTAAAATTTACATAGAGGGAAATGGACTGATCTCAAATGTGAAGTTTGATGAATTTTACAAGTGTATATATCCTGTAACCAACTCTCAGAACAGGATAGAACATTCTCAGCTTCCCAGAAAATTCCCTGGTGCCCCTTCCCAGTCCCTGACCCCAAACCCAGCCCCTGGTACTTTTTTTTTTTTTTGGTCTCTACAGCTCTGCTTTCTCTAAAATGTCCTATAATTGGAATCATACATTGTGGAGACTTGAAACTGACTTTGAGATTCATCCCATGTTTTTGTGTCCATCAATAGGAGGGTTCTTTTTATTCCACTGTACGGCTGTATTTCCATTCGTTTATCTGTTCGCTGGTTATGGGCCATCTGGATTGCTTCCGGTTTAGGGCAACTATTAATAGAGCTGCTATAAACATTTGTGTACAGGTTTTTGTGTGGATGTGTGTTTTCATACTTCTGATACCTAGGACTGCTAGGTTGCCTAAGTCTACGAGGACTTTTTTTTTTTTTTTTAATTTTTTTTATTGTTATGTTAATCCCCATACATTACATCATTAGTTTTAGATATAGTGTTCCATGATTCATTGTTTGTGCATAACACCCAGTGCTCCATGCAGAACGTGCCCTCCTCAATACCCATCACCAGGCTAACCCATCCTCCCAACCCCCTCCCCTCTAGAACCCTCAGTTTGTTTTTCAGAGTCCATCGTCTCTCATGGTTCTTCTCCCCCTCCGATTTCCCCCCCTTCATTCTTTCCCTCCTGCTACATTCTTCTTCTTCTTTTTTTCTTTCTTAACATATATTGCATTATTTGTTTCAGAGGTACAGATCTGAGATTCAACAGTCTTGCACAATTCACAGCGCTTACCAGAACACATACCCTCCCCAGTGTCCATCACCCAGTCACCCCATCCCTCCCACCCCACCCCCCACTCCAGCAACCCTCAGTTTGTTTCCTGAGATTAAGAATTCCTCATATCAGTGAGGTCCTATGATACATGTCTTTCTCTGTTTGACTTATTTCGCTCAGCATAATACCCTCCAGTTCCATCCACGTTGTTGCAAATGGCAAGATCTTATTCCTTTTGATGGCTGCATAATATTCCATTGTAAATATATACCACATCTTCTTTAGCCATTCATCTGTTGATGGACATCTTGGCTCTTTCCACAGTTTGGCTATTGTGGACATTGCTGCTATAAACATCGGGGTGCACGTAGCCTTTCGGGTCCCTACTTTTGTATCTTTGGGGTAAATACCCAGTAGTGCAATTGCTGGATCATATGGTAGCTCTATTTTCAACTTTTTGAGGAACCTCCATACTGTTTTCCAGAGTGGCTGCACCAGCTTGCATTCCCACCAACAGTGTAGGAGGGTTCCCCTTTCTCCGCATCCCCGCCAACATCTGTCATTTTACGAGGACTTTTTAATAAACTACTATGTGGGTTTTTAGAGGGCCTGCCCCATTTCACACACAAACACACTTCAGCCATGTGGGAGAGTCCCCATCGTTCCACATCCTTGTCATCTCTTGGTGTTGTCAGTTGTAAATTTCAGCCCCTCTGGTGGGTGTAATTGTCTCAAGAGAGTGTTTATCAACTAAACAAATGAGCAAACACCTAGAGCACCCTTCACCTTTAGCAAGTGAAAGAAGTCCTAATGGTTTCCCAGCCTTCCGCTGCCTTCCAAGTAGTGTTTAGGGGCAGGCATGGGCCCTGGGGCCAGGGTCAGCCCATATGCAGATCCTGGTGGACTGATGCCTGTCCCCACCAGTCCCCAAACTTCCTGTGCTTGAGTCCTTCCCAGGCTCCCAGCCCTTGGCGAAGGAGCTGGCCCTGAGCCCCCAGGTCAAAAGTGAGGGGGCTGGGGTTCAACCTGAGTCCTACCTGCTTGGCCATCCAGCCTCCCTTCCAGACAAAGAGCCTGTCTTTGTCCACTCAGGCTACTATAACAGGATACCAGGGGCTGAGTGGCTTGTAAACAACAGACATTTATTTCTCACAGTTCTGGAGGCTGGGAAATCCAAGAACAAGGCACCAGCAGATTTGGTGTCTGGTGGGAGAGGCTGCTTCCTGGCTCATCCGTGGCTGCCTTCTCAATGTGCCTTCACATGGTGGAAGGGACAAGGGAGTTTTCGGGTGCCTGTTTTTATAAGGGTACTAATCCTATTCATGAGTGCTCCACCTCCATGACCTAATCACCTCTCAAAGGCCCCATCTCCTACATCACACTGGGAGTTACGATTTGACATATGAATTTGCAGGGGACACATTCAGTCTACAGCCCAGCCTCTGGAAGTATCACTGATGGACAGATGGGGAGAGAGGCGAGTGAACGCAGGTGCTGGGTTTGGAAGCCGAGGGTGTGGGAGGCAGCAGCCGAGGCACCTGGCAGGTAGGTAGGCCTCATGGCTGGACCCCTGAGGACCATCCCCTGAATCCACCCCGCATCCAGAGGCCTGGCTCTGCCTCTGAAGCTCCTCATGACCTGAGCTTGGGAAGATGGGGCAGTGTTGCTAGGAGAGGCCTGCTTGCCTTCAACAGATCTTTCTGGCACACCTACTGTGTGCGGGGCACTGTATGGCCCAGGGCACACAAGTCCTGCTGTGGTGAGAGTCACAGTCTAGCAGGAAGGATGGATGACAACCCCAGCTGGAGGGCCTCTTCGAAGGGCAGTGTTTGAGCAGGGACTCGAGTGATAAGAAGGGGGCAGCCCCGGGGAGGTCTGGAGGAAGGGCGTCCGGGCAGAGGGAACAGCAAAGGCTAAGGCCTGGAGGTGGGAACATGCTTAGGGCACACAAACACCAGTGAGCAGGCCAGTGTTGCTGGAGCAGAGAGCAAAGGAGAGAGCAGAAGGGGCTGAAATTCGTGAGGTCGAGGGGGTCAGCCGGTGTTTTAGTCCGCTCCAGCTGCCCTAACAGAGTACCACGGCTTTAACCACGGACATTACTCTTCTCACAGTTCTGGAGGCCGGAAGTCCAAATGCCAGGTGTTAGCACGTTTGGTTTCTTCGGCGGCCTCTCTCCTTGGCCTGCAGATGGCCACCTTCTCACTGTGTCCTCACACAGTCTTTCCTGTGTGTTCCTGTCTGTATCCTAATCTCTTCTTCTAAGGACACTAGTCCTGTTCGATTAGGGCCCAACTACGGTCCTACTCTGAGGTACTGGGGGTTAGGACTTCAACTTATGAATTTGGGGGGGCATAATTGAGCGCATAACACATGGCTTTTGCTCCCAGGGAAGTGGGGGCCTGGGTGAGCCATGTTGAGCCAGAACAGACAAGATCTGATTTGCATGTTAATAGGATCCCTCTGGTGCCAAGGGGGGGTGCAAAGACTAGACTCTAGGGGAGAAGGGGGACACCAGTGAGGAAGTTAGGGCAGTGGTCCAGGCTGGGCGCTGGTGGCCGGGCCTCGGTGGTAGGGCAGGTGGGACGCAGGGGTCAGACACTTGCTGTGTTTCGGAGGTGGAGCCCGCAGGTGTCTCGAAGGATAGATTGGGGGGGGTGGAAGAGGAGTGGAGGGGGACTGGGGTCGGGGCCTTGAGCCCCTGGCGGGGAGGGGGGAGACCCCAGCTCCTTCAGGCATGATTGCTTATCCACTGTGTGCCTACTGTGTGCATCTCAGCCCCTGCGGGTGAGGAAGGCAAAGCCTGGAGGCAAGAACCAGGCCACATGGCATGCTGACTTGGCCCTTCTGCTCCTCTGGCCCTTCCTCCTTCCTCCTGGCAACACAGCCTGAGCCCCCACTTGGACAAACATCTTGCGGCCATTTCCGCCTCGCCTGCCCGGAGCCCCAGCCTGGCCTGAACAAACACTCGGGACCTGTGCTTCCGGCTTCAGCTCTGGGAAAAGCCCAACCAGGGGCTGTTGAGGTCAACCCTGGAGAGAAGTGGGAAGGAGGAGGCACCCAGCCCCTGCACGGAGGTTTGTCCGGCCTGCCCTGGGGGCCCCCCCTGCCTCTTCTGGAGCCACCAGAACAGTGCTTGGGTTGCAGGGTCCCCATCTGTCAAACGGGCCTAAGTACACGCACCTCAGAGGGCTCTAGGGGATGGGAAGCACTGAGCCCAGCCCTGGGGAGGGTGCGCTGCCCACAGGGCCATGGAGGGTAAGGGATCTAGGGGATCCCCCGGGGCCGTAGGGCAGGGGAGGGGGGCAGATTACACCTTCCCTCCTGTGGCCTCCCCATTCTTGTTCCCATTTTCTGAAATGCCCCATGGTGTGCACCTCTAGGCCTGTTCTGTCCTTTCAGAGCCTCCTGGAGTCCCTGTCCGAGACTGGGAACCAGGCTGGGGTTGGGGCCGGGGTGGACATTCTCGGCAACGTAAAATATATGACAATGGTTGGCTGTGAGAAGTGAGCTCCCCTTCCCCAGGAGCATGAGCAGAGGCAGCAGGATATGTGGGAGGCAGCCTTGCCACGATTCCTCCTCAACTGCTTCTAGAGCGCCGTGGACTGTGGCGCGAAGTGGACAAGCTAGCAGGTTCTGGGATCAGAAAGACCCAGGTGCAAAGGCCAGCTCTGCAGCATGACCAGTGCCTCAGTTTACTGAATGTGGAGGGGGGCTGCTTGGGGGCCGCTGTGGTCCGCGCCCTGAGGGGCACGCGGGGACTCCCCACTCCATGGCAAAGGGGGACGGGGTCTCCTTTCTCCACCTCATGGGGTGGGGGGGGCGCTCCGGGAGGACCCACCATTCAACACCCCCTAGTTGAAAGCTTTCCCAGATAAGGTCTCCCCAGCTGGGGTTTGATTTTGGTTTTGTTTTTGTTTTTCAGGCAGGATCTGGAAGCGGAAACAATGGACCTAATGTGTTGGTTTTCTTTTTTTTTTTTTTCTTCCTTTGGAGCAGTTTCTCCTCATCTGAGAGCTGTGGGATTAGATTCCTACCTCGCCTTCCGGTCTTTGGAGGAGCCACCAGGAGAGGATGGGTGTGGGTGGAGGAGGTCAGAGAGGGGAGGGGAAGGAGGAGGTTTGGCAGGGCAAGGAGTAGGGAAAGATGGGATGTGCTTCTTCCTGCCTCTGGATCTTTGCCCACTGTCCCTACCTCAATGCCTGTCCAGGTTGGTAGCCCCTATGTTTCATTGAGATCAGACATCCTCCTCCAGGAAGCCCTCCCTGACCTCCCCCACCAGGGCTAAAGTGGTGTCAGCACCTTCTTGCTGTCATTAACCTAATTCCCTCTTACACTGTAGGCTGCTCATATTGATTTACAGACCTCTCCTCCACAGGAGACTCTTAGCTCAGCACAGGGCCTAAAGATGGCCCTCGGGGGATACAGGGAAAGGGGGGCCCAGTCCCTACCCTGTGGTCCTCACTGTCTGCTCAGGCATTTTGGTCTGGGAGGGGGAAGGCGGTAGGGGAGAAAGGAGAGGGAGAGTCAGACTCAAATGGGAGGGCCAGGGTCGGTGGGGGGGGGTTGCAGGCACAGAGGGGATGTGGATGGGGACAGTGCAAGGGCTGGACTTTGGGTGTGGAAATTTCGTGCTGTGACTTTGGGCACTGAGATCTCCCCGAGCCTTAGTTTCCTTCTCTGTAAAATGGGGATAACAGCACCACCTGGTGGGACTAACTTGACTGGTACCAGCCTAAGGCAGTGGGGGCGTGCTACAGGTGCTTTAACCAGCTTGGTGAGGGCAGGAGCTGGGGTTGGTGCCCAGGTGGTAGGGTCTTTGGCGGGAGGATCTGGGGCCTGAAGGTGAAAGCAGAGCCCCAGACAGATAAATCACAGTGGACCACTCAGCTACTGGTGCTAAGAATAACGTGACCACCCCCTCCTGCCTTCTCCCAGCATCCTCCAAGAGAGGGGCAAGGGTCCTGCAAATAGAAATGAATTATGGGCAGGGGGGGCACTCAAACCTGCTGTAAATCATGCCGGGACGGCAGCATTTACGAGCCTCTTCTCAGGCTCCTCACTTAACCTCTTGGCCTCTCCCCAGTCACGCGGGGGGTAGCACTGGGTGGACACGAGGGGGTCCAGAGGGTTGGGGCTCCAGCTTGGGCTTCCTGTGTCTAAGAGCCACTGGTGGCCTTGAGGTCTGGTGAGGAGAGAAGGACTGGAATAGGGGGAGAGGAGGCAGAGGGAGGTAGCTCCTGGAAAAACACCTGCACCTTTCCAGCTGGATCATCGATGGGGGCTTGTCTGTGGACACTAACTCCCAGATGCTGGGCCCCAACGCGGAGTATCCTGCCCCCCCGCCCTTGTGCATGCACATGGTGCTGTGATCAATGTCTGTCAGACGGCAGCCCACTCTTACACATCGCTCACCGCGGGCCTGGCTCTGCCCCGAGTTAATGCTCCACGACAACCAAGAGAAACTGAGGCACAGATAAGGGCGGTTACTTGCCAGGAAGTTGCAGAGCTGGGGTTCCACCAATGCTGCCTCTCAAAGGGGGTCCTGAGGACCCCCCAAGTGAGTGCAGCCCTGGAAGTTGTATGGGAGGGGAGGGTGTGGGGTGCATGACCCCAGACAGGTGACCATCGGCTCTGCGCCTCTGTGTCCCCACTGCAGGATGGAGCTGAGTCTGTCCCTCTGGGCTGTGGGGAGGTGACAGTTCCTGGGCTGGGCTGGGGCCATCTGAGTGCCTCCCTTCACAGCCCCCCGACCCCATCACCCTTCCCTTTGCAGGTGGCAGCTGTGCTTTTGGCCTGTGATTCCCTGTAAAAATCCACCGGAATCCACATCCCCCTGCTCGTGGCTTTTGCCCCACGTTTATATTTAACACAAATAAGACACATTCGTTGAGGAGACTTAGAAAATTCAGACATGAAAGTCTTCAACCACCCCCCTCCGCCCCTAGCCAGGCATTGGATCCATCCTGCCTGACTCTGCCTCTCCTTGACCCCATGACCTGGGGGTGCACAGCCTCAGGGGCTGGGCCTCAGGTCGCCCATCAGGAGCTCTACTGCTTGTCCAAACCCATGTCCTGGGGCTGGAGCCCAGGCTATGGAAGCCCTCAGTTCCTTTTCCAGCGGGAGATGCCCAATTCTGCCCGCGGGCGCTGACAGGGAAGTGAGAATGCAGAGGCAGGGATGGGGGTGACACGGGTCCACTGAGGAAGTGAAAGTGTCCCTGAATCCTCCCATCTCTGACAAGACTGCCCACAGAGGGCCAGTGCCAGCGCCCTTGTCTGGAGTGTCCCAGAGTGGTGCCCCCAGCCAAAACCATCCTTGGGGTCCCCGGCTATAACTCAGGGAGGAAGGGGTCCCCTGGCCAGGGAGCCCCAGCGCTGGAGGACCTTCCTAGCCTCACACCCCTGACTTTGACGCCGGCCTGGGCAGCCAAACCTCTTGAGTGAGGACCAGGAAATTGAGGCCAGGGGAAGGAGCACCTGATTGGCTCCGTTTTTAGGCAGAGATGGAGCCAGGACTAGAACCCTGGCCTGCTCCAGCTTGGGCCTCAGACAGCTGCCCCAGAATTTCTTGATGGCTGCCTCCAGACCGGTTCTGGTGTCTCAAATTCGCTCTACCCCCTGTATCTCCATGCAAATCTCCGCGGCCACACAGACCTGGGTTCAAATCTCATGCTGATGTGGTCCTGGCAAGCCCCTGCCTCTATAAAATGGGGCCAGTGAGACCTTGTGCTCAGACGGGGAGTAAGTGCAAGAAGTTCACACCCACCCTGGAGGGACCCAGAATGGGTGTCAGTTGGGTTGGGGGGTTGGGACTCGTGGCCACTCCTGCCACACCAGTCCACCCCAGGTGTGATGGGACAAAGGACAGGGGAGCTGCATCTGTGATGACCTCATTCACTTCCGCTGGGGCCCCACAGGGCCCTGTTCTGCTGGGGAGAGGGTCTCCCCTCCTATCCTCTTCCTCTGGGCTCCTTCCTGCTTCCCTAGGTGCGGCCGGCCCTTCCGTCCAGGCGCTCATCAATCGCACCCAAGGTACCCAGTGTCCGGCAGGCCTTCTCAGGCCCTGACTCACTTCCTGTTTCCCGGAGCTGGAAATCAGGCTCCCTCCCCAGGCAGCAGCTCCAAGTCCCCACCAGCGTGTGCCCCCACCCAGGCCTGGGCATCCACCACTCATCATCCACGTCTGGGTTCTGCTGGACGTGAAACCAGCCCAAAGATGCTCCCGTTGGTCATTTAGGGATGTAGCAGCACCCACTTGGAGGGTCTGGCCATGGGGCAGCAGCAGGGGACAGGACAAATGAGGACGTGCCCTTGAGACGTCTGCTAACGTTCATCAAATAATCCTGTCACTCGTGTGCCGTGAGCTCTGCGCAGTGTCCGACCACCCTCAAGCTGAGTGGGGAGGCAGGAGGGGAACCAACCTGTGGCAGGACCAGCAGAAGCATGTGTGGGCTTGGAGTGAGGCCGGATGGCCACACAGAGACTGTGGACGAGGAAAAGGGGATGGGACTTTACCGCAAGAGCTTTCGCAGAATTTCAAGTTAGAGGAAAACAACACGAACAGATTTATAATTTGAAAACATCCCTCGGGCTGCTGTGTGGAGAAGTGATTTGGAGAGAGGAAGAGGAAGGAGTGGGAGGAGGCATCCAGGCAGGAGGAGGTGGGGCTTGGATGGATGCAGTAGTCTTGGGGGTGGAGGAGACCTGAACTGATGGTGGGTGATTAGCTGGTGACCTCTGGAGGTTTGTGAGGAAGGGACAGAGCACTCAGCATCTCCTAGGCTCCCCCTTGTGTGCACGGCAGTGGGGGCCTGGGGTTGGGTCCGGCCTGGGCCACTCCTGTGCTCCAGGACTTTGGACGAGTCACTTAACTTTGCCATGCCTCATCTCCTCCTTCTGTAAAATGGGTAGAAGAAAGAATGAAAGTGCCTTCCTCTAAGGTGGTAAATACAATCATCCCTGTGATGCTCTTGGAGCAGTGTCTGCTCCCGGGGGAGCCTTGATAAACATTAGCTGCTTTTATTCCAGAGCTGTTTTTCTACCTCAGGCCTTGTTGGTCTTGACCTTCTGCTGTGTGCCAGGGACTGTGCAAGGGGTGACAAGACCCCCGTGAGTCCAAGAAGCACGGCCTCACCCCACTTTTGCAGATGGGGAAACAGAGGCTCAGAGAGAGAAGGGCTCTGACCACGGTCTCCCAGTTGAGAAGTGGTGAAGCAGGATGTGAACCGGGATCCCTCTGGCCCCACAGCCTCCCACGCTGTTCTGCTCAGGGACCCAAGTGGCCCTCCCCTGCCTGTGGCCCTGAGCTGAGGGAATGGAGGAGAGGCTGGAACCATTGCCCTATCAATTTTAACCCAGTCAAGTCACATCCTCACTGGAAAACCTTCATTTGAGACACACAAACTCTCCCTAGGACGGAGCAAGTGGTATTGACCTTCCCTGGCAGGTGGGTGAGTGCAGGTGAGGACATCTGCAAGAGGCCAGGGGGTGGGGGGAAGAGAGGGTCAAGGTTGCCCCAAGCTCTGTGGAGTGGGCACTGGCCCAGGAACTGATAGAAGAGCATTTGTTCATTTCCTCTCTCATTCATTCACCCATTCATTCATTCTCTCATTCATTCATCCTTGTGAGCCTGCTTTTAAGTCTAACATTCTGCCAAGTGATATATGCCCCCAGTAAGATCCCGCTCCTGAGACCCCCCCCCCCAGTTGCTGGGGAACCGAGCAACAGGTCTGTCACCGGTGTGGGGGCTCTGATGGCGGAAGCACAGGTCACCGCGGGAGTCCAGAGGAGGAGGTTAACCCAGCCTGGGAGGTCTGGGAAGGCTGCCTGGAAGAAGCCAGAGCCAAGGCTTGGGGACACCCTGGAGATTTAGACAGGGCGACAGAGCAAGGGGGACTCAGGGGCTGCTGGGCCTTTGGGACTCAGATTCTGACTAAGGGTAAGAGACTCTGGGGGATGGGGAGAAGAACAAAGGATGGTGGCTCATGCTGAGACACGCAGCTGTGGTCAGTGGAGGTTGTTCTTGAGTAAGATGAGGAATGGCGTCACCCAAAAGTCCCTAAAGAACCAATTCCAAGTTCCTCAATAGAGGGGACTCTGGCTGGGCTGAGTAATTATTCACAGGCTGGGCTGCCCAAGGTTAAGGGCTGGACCGCCCAAGGCCAGAGGCAGGACCATCCAAGGCCAGAAGCTGGCCACCCATGGTCAGAAGCTAGACCATCCAAGGTCAGAGGCTGGCCAGCCAAGGTCAGCCTGAACTCTACAAAGCACAGATTGGGCTATTGAACGTTGGTCATAACAATCATGGAGTTTTATGAGGAAACCCTCCTCTGTCCCTGGGAGCAGCAGGACCAGGACCTGAGAAGGTCGTGATGGCCTCCAAGGCCCTGAATCCCCACTGTGCGCCATAGATCATGGTCCCACAGCGGCTCCCAGGGACATCCCTCCACATCGGAAATCACACACAAAGGGACAAGTAGACCTTTGCTGTACACTCATCCCCCACATGTTCCTGAACCCCATTTGTGTACACACAACCCCAATGTGCACCCCAGGCACGCAGGAGCGCAAGCACACACACACACACACACACACACACACACACACTCCCACCCCTGCTTATGTACATGTCCCCATGTCCCTGTCCACTGGGCATGCACACACAAACCAGGAACCCCCACACAGGGGCGCCTACAGGCTGGTGCCGGCTGTGGGGAAGCTCATTAACAGGGCAGCCCCGTGGGGCCCCTGGTGCCTCTCTCCTGGTGGCAGGGAGCTGGGCCAGCGGACTCGGGCCCCAGCCTCTCAGGCAGCTGTCTGTGACCCTTCCCCTGCAGACCAGCAGCCTGGGGTGGTACACACCCAGCTCTGGGAGTGTGCAGACAGGGTAGAGTCTGTGTGCAGGCTGCAGGGCACTGACCGAGGAGTTCCCTGTGACCGAGAGGGGTCCCTCCGACTTATCCCCCAAAATGAGCTGTGGATCACCCACCCACCACCTCCAGACTCAGAAAGAGGCACCCAGGGTGCGAAAGCCCAAGACCCAGGAACTCCCCGGCTTCAGCCTCCCTCTCCTCACCCCCGACCCACACCAGCTACCCCAGACCTAGCAAGCCCACCTCCTACCCAGCCCTCAGGCCATCTTTTCGTTCTCTGCCTCTGCCAGCTCCTGTTCAGGCCCCTGGCATCACCTGGCTGGCCGTCTGCAGAAGCCCCATCCCTGGCCTCCCTCAGCCCATTCTGATCCTGCCTCTTTCCCTCTGAAAGGCATCCTTACACCATCTGTGGCTTCCCAAACTTGTGTCGTGGACAGAGGGCTCTCCTAGGCCTTGCCGGCCCTCCAGCCTCAGGTGGAGCCTCTTCCCCCCAACCCCCCGAACCTCTGCTCCATCCACATGAGCCTGTGGCCTCCACTCCGTTCCTGCAGGCCTCAGGCTGCCGCTCACCTGTAGGTCTCTGCCTTTGTCCCCTTGCCGGGAAAGCTCTCTCTTCACCTCCCTCACTCTTCATCATCCTGCAGATCTCAGCTCTCAAGAGCCTCTGCCTCGGGGAAGCCCTCACTGACCCCCAAGTGGGCTCATCTGTCTATGAGAAACTCTCCTAGAACCACCTGGTATCACTTCTTCTTAGGACGGGTGGCCCTTTGCGGTGACATAATTATTTGAGTTATTTGATTAAAGATCGGCTCCCCCATGAGGCTGAGCTAAGGACAGGGACCATGCCTGTGGTTCCCCATAATATTCCCAATTCCTGGTACATAGTAGGTGCTTAGTCAGTAATTGCTGAAGGGAGGGAGAGAGGGAGGGAGAAAGGAAGGAAGGGCTCCGGTCCTGTGTTTTATTCCATCCAGGGCTTTGCCTGGGTGTGCAGGTAGAATGGAGGGGGCAGACCTGCCCTGGGAATCGGGTGTGAGGAGTCACTTTGAGGGCCAGTGGGTCTCCCACGCCAAAGTGGGGAGAGCAGGATGGCCTGGACTTGTGAAGGTGGATGGTCCGTGTGGCCACAGGGACAAAACAGGAGTCAGGAGGCAGCTTTGGCAGAGTCTGTCTGGCAATGCCCAGGGAGGGGGGCCTCCAGCAAAAAACAGGACTATTCTATCTGCTTGGCAGATGTCCTAGGGTGGTGATACAGCCATCCGTCCATCCCAACGTAGTGACCATGTGTCTCACGCTGGAAGATCCGGGGCATCACTCAGTCCACTGGGGAAGACAATGCCTTCATACTGTGTGGTAACTGATTTGATAGGAGGGGCTTCTAATATTGCATCAGGGCTCGTGGAAGTCTACTCAGAAGAGTCATTTAGAGTAGGCCTTGAGGGATGCCTAGGAGTTCATTAGGGAAGACTTTTCAGAAGAGGTGAACTTTGGGCCGGCTCTTGAGGGAAGCATAAAAGTTCACCAAGAAAACAAGACTGGAAACACATCTTCCCTGGACACTGGTTTCTCTGTTTTACAGACTTGTGTAGGCCATGGGGCCAGTAAGACCTGGGCCCTGCTCATCCATACCAGCCTTTCCCATACACCCTGTGTTACTAAGAATAAGGACTCTGGAATCCAGGCTCCATACACCAGCGGTTGACCTCAGGCAAGTCACTGCATGTCCTGGTGCCTCAGTTTCCCCACCACTAAATGGGTATGATAATGGCAGCTTCATTGAAGGGCTGTTGTAAGGTTTCAATAAAGGAATAGAGGCAAGGGCCCAGCTGGAATCCAGCCATGGAAGTGGCAGTTATTGTTATTTTGTTACCTGCCCTGCACTTGCTCAGGGAGAGGAGAGGTGGGGGGCCCTGGGGGGGCAGTGAGGTGTCTGGAGGAGCACAGATTCCAGGGAGCCACTGAGGAAAGACCCAGCTCCCACCCTGAGCAGCGACCGAACATCACTGGCCAACTCTGTTGAGGGGGCAGATGTATTATCCCGTTTCACAGAAGGGAAAACTGAGGCCCAGAGGAGGGTGTAGTCTGAGAGGGAGCAAAAGGGTCTTGAGATGAGGCCCTGGCTGCAGGTGGGAGGAGGCAGGACAGGGAGAAATCTGACAGAAACCCAAGCCAGCTCTGAGCTCCATCCGGCCCTAGGGCAGGGGAAGGGCAGGACTTTCCAAAAGTCAGAGCTGGGGGGATTGTGGGAGCAACACCTCCTTACCGTCAATGTTTTTAATAATAAATGTCATTGATTTATTTACCAAGGGCCAGGTGCTGGCTACACACTCTCTAGGGATTATCCCATTTGATCCCCACAGCCGGGAGAGGTAAGGGACTCTTCTACCCATTTCACAGGCATGAAAACTGAGACCCGTAGAGGTGAAGGGACTCACCCTGGGTCATATAAATAGGAAGCAGAGAGTTGAGATCTGAACCCAGGTCCCAGGACCACAGGGTGACAACTCCATAGCCTTGCCTGGGGTTCCCCTGCATTCTCACTGGGCCCCACTCTTGGAGAAGAGGGAACAGCCAAACCTGGGTGAAAGTTGCAGCTCTAACTTGAGCAGCTTGGTGGCCCAAAGTAAGTCACTTCCCCTCTCTGAGCCTCAGTCTCCCCCTTTGTACATGGGCTTCACAGTCTCTGCAGCATGAAGAGAGGAGATGAAGTTCACGTTGGATACTCAATAATCGTGTGAGTGCTCCATAAACCTGGCTCAGGTGCCACTTCCCCTGGGAAGCCTGCCTTGCTTGCTCCCATGGGCCTGGTTGTCCAAATGTCCTCTACGTATCCCCTCAGCCCTGCTGTCGGAGGGCATAGTCACTGCTGTGTCCCTCAGGCACGCAGTAGGTGCTTACTCAACATCTGCTGGAATGAGCATGGTCAGATGGACCTGGGTTCAAATCCAGAGCTATTGCCTTGCTTCTCCAAGCCTCAGTTTACTCATCCATCAGATGGGATCAACAGCACAGGCCCTTGGGGATTTTGCAAGGATTGGCTGGGCAATGTCTAGTGTACGGTAGGTGCCCGGTAGGTGCCCGGCCCACACGACTCCCCATCCTCCTCAGCTCTGGGCTTTCCCTGCCTCCCTGTGGCTCCTGGCCTCAGGGCCACATTCACGGAGCACCTGCTGTGTGCTCGGGGATCACCTGCCCCCAGCCGGCCCCACCCCGGGGGGCCGTCCCCTGGAGATGGCTGGAGCCTGGGAATGTGGGTGGGGCCCCCTGGGGCAGCCTGCCCCTCCCTGGCAGCTGCTGGACAGAGGCCTCAGTGTGGAGCTGCCGGGTCCTTTCACGGGCCCAGACCCATGACTGGACGTCTGAGAATGCCGCCCATTATCCGACTCACAGAGCACAAAGGGGCCACGCGGCGGCTTGGCAGGCCAGGCGCCCGGGATGGGTGCATGGGGGCCCCGGGTCCCCACCCCAGCCTGCCGCGGCCGCTCCACAGAGGGCAAGCATGTGCCTGGAGTTGGGAGAGGGCATCTCTCACACGCAGGAATGAGAACCATTTCCTCCAGCTCCACGGGGAGACAAAGACAGAGAGCAATGGCCAGGGGCTCGTCCTCACAGGCAAGGGCAGGCCACCCCTCCTGAGCCCCTCCCCATCCCATTCCCAGGGTGGCATCCAATGGAGGCAGGGGGCTACACTCCAGAACTCCAAAGGGGGGTAAAACCCTCTAGTTTTCCATGGCGTCTGCAGTGGGGAAGCATCCACAGGGCCGCACCAGCAGCACCAATTGTCTATAACTTAAACACATTAGTGTGATGGGTACTGTGTCTCCTGTCAGCGAGGCCACTCTGGGGTCACCCTGGTCCCTCCTGGGCCACTGCAGTAGGACGTGGTAGCCATGACAGGAGATCCAGTGTGGAGGGGCAAGGCTGACTAGAGACGGGGCAGGAGTCACTTTGGGCCACCGATTTGCTGTGTGACCTCAGGCAGGCCTCTAGACCTCTCTGAGCCTTGGCTTCCATGTTAATGAGTAGGGGGAGACCCGGCGGAGGGTTAATTAAACAAGGTGATCGCGCGCGTCTGAGCCCTTAATGGCGCCTGCAAGACACAGCTCTGTGGTAGCTGCTATAGGGATGGTATCATTATCTGGGGCTGGCGGGGCTTTCCTGAGTCGGGTACAGATGATCGGTTCGAGGAGTCTGAGGGAGAGGATCCCATGTTCCAGAGCTGGAAAGGCAACCGATACTTTCTGACATGCTGGACAAAGGACATGCCTATGTTTTTCTATCCTCACAGCAGTCTTGTGAGGTGGATTATATTCACCTTTTCCAGATAAGGAAACTGAGGCTCCAAGAGAGGTGGCACCACCAAGGTCACACGGTGGTCAGGGGCTGAAGTGGGTCTGGGCCTCAGGTCTCTCAGCTCCAAGGCAAGGAGCAGAGAGACGCAGTGGCCAAGAGCGGGGTTTGGAGGCCAGTAAGCTGTGTAGCTATAGGCAAGTGATGGCGGGGCGCCTGGGGGGCTCAGTCCTTAAGCGTCTGCCTTCGGCCCAGGTCATGGTCCCAGGGTCCTGGGATCGAGCCCCGCATCGGGCTCCCTGCTTGGCGGGAAGCCTGCTTCCCCCTCTCCCACTCCCCCTGCTTGTGTTCCCTCTCTCGCTGTCTCTCTCTCTGTCAAATAAATAAATAAAAATCTTTAAAAAAAAAAATAGGCAAGTGATGGCACCTTCCTGACCCTCAGTGTCCCCATCTGTGAAACGGGCATGATAAAACCTACCTCTTCCTTTCAAGAAGAGAGAAGATGGGTAAAGGCCCCTAGAAGCTGCAGTCATAGCTCCTGGCACTATCTAGGCCCATGCTGGGGGTGCTTGCTATCCCAGAGGCTTCTGCTTCCAGCACCTTCCTGCCACCAGAACACATTCGGGGCAGTCAGCGTGTCAGGAGCATTTCCTGCAGGGAAAGCATTCTCTTAGGCCAGGCCCGAGGGACAGAGAGTCAGGAGGCTCCCCTCCCAGCACGGCCCTGGCCCCACTGTTATTTTTTCCAATTGAAGAAGAAAAACATTTCCTCCTCCTCCTCATGGCTCTGCTGAGGACGGACAGGGCAGGATGGGGAAGCCCCCACCCGGGTGGTGGTGGGAGCCCAGACCTGCCGTCTGTGGGCCAGCCTGGTCAGCAAGCATGGGGTGTCCAGGCAAGGACCTGCCCCACCTGCCCCACCGTGTCCTCATCTAAAAAAGGTACTGGATGAAATCTGTGTTGCCCATCTTTCCGGTGTGTTGCACCACATGGATTACAACCTACTCCGTATTTGTCTTTAATGCACATCATTTTAAAAAACTTCAATACATGCATTTATCAAGCAAGCTTTTACATCCTGATTGTACTTGGAAACCAGTATCACTTGCCAAAACCAGAACATAATTGCAAATTAAAGAAAATACAGAGCTCTAAGTAAATTCTAGAATCCTGATGTCAACAGGACCGAGCTTAAGACCTTTTCTCTATTAAAAATGGACAATGGCGAATGTTAGAGAGGCATTAAAGGCACATTAACCCCAAACGGAGACCTTCTCCTTGATATGATCACAAGTCGTGAACAAAAACTGGAAAGGACCCGAGTCACGGTGTGATTCAGGATTAGCTGGTCATCGGTCTAGAGTTGGTTAGTCGGGGCTAGTTAATTCTGAGTTAGTTAATGCTGGGTGTCACCTAAGCCACCCTCCTGGGTTCCATCCATCTCCCCTTGGTTTCCTCTAAAATCTCTTCTGGGAGGACATACCTCCCGCATCTTAGCAAGGCCAGGGAAGATGTGGGTTCTTTTGCTTGTTCCTTCCTTCCTTCTGCCAAGAGTTATCAGCACCTCTTCTCTTCTGCCCAACCAGAGAGGGGTACAGGGTGGCTGCCCTGTGACCCATGCTGATCTGAAGGAGCTCCCAGCTAATGGGCGAAGGGGAGTAAATCTACTATCTGGAGACAGATCTGGGCTCAAGTTCTCACCTTACTAATGCCCTCAGTTTCTCCATCTATGAAATGGGCTCGATGACCCCGGCCTTGTCCGCGGGTGGTGAGGGTGGCACGAGATCTTGCAGGGCAGTGCTGGGTATACCACTTAGCCCTCGGTGGGCAGTGGCTCCACCAGCTGCCGTGGAACCCAAGGCCGGGAGTGGGGCCCTGTGAGCCACTGCTCAATGCGGGGGGAGAAGCTGCCGTCTGCCCGGTGCCTGCCGTCTACCTGGCACTGTACTTGCTGGTAGTTCTGTTGTTTACATCTTACAACCTCCCGGGGGCCTGTGTGCTATTATGATTGTTTTTGTTTTACAGACAAGGAAACTGAGGCTCAGAGAGGCCAAGTGCCTTGCCCTAGTCAACACAGCACTTTGAGAGGACACTTGGACCCAGCCTGGGCCCTCCGCAGTCTAACCTCGCCCTGCATATCCCCAGCCCAGGGTGGCTCCTGAGCCCCCAGCGCTCAGCTTTGCGGGTAGTTTGTGTCCAAAGTGCCAGGAATCATGAGCGCCAGCCTGAGCTGTGACAAGCCTGAGCATTTTCCTCAAGGCTCAGTGGGGGGAGCTGCAGGATGCGGCAAGATGAGCCCGGAGACAGGAAGGAAGCTAGGAGGGGCCAGAGAGGGAGAGAGGAGTGGGAGATAGGGAGGGAGACAGGCAGAGAGACACAGAGAGACAGAGAGATATGCACACAAAGAGACAGAGTGGAAAGAGAGGGGGGGGGGAGGGGGGGGGGGGGGGGGGGGGGGGGGGGGGGGGGGGGGGGGGGAGAGAGAGACAAAGAGAGAGAGTAACCGGGAGGAGCAAGAAGACAAAAACAGAGATGGGGTGGGGAAGGCTAGAGAAAGATAAGAGCGGGAGGGAGGCAGACAGATGGACTGATGGGGAGGGCTCTGGGGGGGGGGGGGGCGCCGAGCACCCTGGTACCCCTATGGGGCTCCCCAGGCCACTGGCACAGGTGGCACAGCAGGAGCCCTCCCCATCCAGGGACTGGGGGGGCATCCTATTGAGCTGTTCCTTGAGTGGCCTGGAGCCGAGGAGGGGACAGGACACCAGAAACAGAGCCTCTGATTTCCTACAGTTGAACACTCCCGGCTGTCAAAGCAGGGCTAGAGGGGGTGACCGAGGGGGCCAGAAAAAAGCAGGCGTGAGGGGCAGCAGGAAGACAAGGGTGCTGGAATGAGGGAAGTGGAGGACAGCTGTAGGCCTGGCCTTTCCCGCCTACCCTTTGGGGCACAGAGAAACCCTCTGTCTTTCCTTCCTGGCCAGGTGGAAACAAAGGAGCTGAGGCCAGACCACCCTGAAAGCAGGGGCCTTGGGGTGCTGTGCGGCCCCGATGGGAGCCCCCTGATTCTGAGCAGCCAGAGTGGGCGTGGGGCTGGGAGAGATCTGGGTGAGGCTCAGAGCCAACAGACTTTGGCTTTCAAGCCTGGTAGTTCTGCTCCGGGTGAGCTGGGCATGTTGGGCCAGTCCCTTCCCTTCTGGGGCCTCGGGTTCCAAATCTGTAAGGTGGGATAATAAGGGCACCAGGCTCAGAAGGCGTCTGTGAGGACTCAGTGAGTCAGTACAAGTAAAGTACTTGGCATAGTGCCTGGCAGGGCACTGTTCAGGCACCACCGTGGCCAGAGGCTGTGGATGCTTCTCATAGTGGCTCTGTGACCTCGGAACCATGGCGGCCTGCCTCTGACCTCAGTGCCTACCTGTTCCAGGTGGAAGAAGAAAGGCCCAAGGAAAGGAGAAGCAGGCCTGACTGCCTGCTCACTTGTGGCTGATCTCCCACTGAGTCTGGGAGGATTTTAGGTCCTTCCAGAGTCCTGAGTAAGGGGATGTGCCTGGCAAGATGCGTTGGGTGGGACGGCAGCAGCCCCCTAGGGCCAGGTCTCCATAGAGGCCACAGTGGGCCTCCCGGGGCCACTCCCCTCTCCGCCAGGGCCAAAGCCTCACTCTCGGTGTCACGCTCCCAGCCCAGCCTCCACCATGGCTTGGCACATGCCTGAAATAGTTCCTCTCTCCATGTTTCCCTGATTTATATGTCTGACCCTTGAGCTTTGTCCCTCTGTCCCTGACACTTGTAAAACCTCCTTTATGGGGCTGAGGTTTTGGGGGCAGATCGTGGAGTCTGAGGAGGAGGTGCCCTGTGCCCAACTGGCCCAGTGAAGGCCCGGACGGTGTTGGGTGAAAGCGAGTGTTAGGGGAGAGCCTCTGAGTGTGAGATGGGGAAAGCTAGCGAGGGCTGTGGATCAGGAAGGCAGAGACAGAGAGAATGGGGGCAGACAGAGATGGAGGAGAGAGGGACGCGGGAGACAGAGGGAGCCATGGAGAGAGGGGGAGCGCCAGGGACACAAAAACAGAAGGGAGAGAGGGGAGAAACGGATGGTGTTAACAGAGCCCACAGAGCAAAAGCGAGTCTGAGAGAGGGAAGAAGAGCCAGAGGCTGAGAAAAAGAGGGAGACAACACACACGGAGTTGGGTGGCCATGAAGGGTTAGCCAGAGACACGGACAGGGAGACACTGAGAGAGACAGAGACCCGGGAGAAAGAGAGGAAGAAAAAAGGATACAAGCGCGAGCCAGAAAGGCCAAGCGGCCAAAAGGGAGGAACGAGCGAGAGGAACGAGCGACGGAGGCGGACGCAGCGCCGGGAAAGGGAGCCTCGGGCCGCGGGCGCCGCGCGGGAGATTCCTGGAGGGCGCGGGGCGGCGGGATCCGTCGACAGCCCTGCGAAGGCCCGGCGGCGGGAGGGCCGGGCGGGGCCGGCGGGCTGCCGGGGGGGGGGGCCCGGGGCGCGGGGGGGGGTGGGCCCGGGGCGGGGGGGGGGCCCGGGAGGCGGGGCGCGGCCGGGGCGGGGCGCGAGGGCGTGTCCGCAGCGGAGCCGCCCCCGCCCCGCCCCCGTGTTGCGCGGCGCGGCTGAGCCGGGCCGGGACGCCGGGGCCGGGGGCCGCTGGCTCGGGCAGGAAGCGCCTCGCGGCCCGGGCCCGCCCCCCGCCTCCTGCCGCCTCCGGGCTCCCGGCTCCCGGCCGCGCCGCGCCCCATGCACTCGCCGCGCCGCGCAGCCCGCGCACGCCCGGATGGCTCGTCGCGCCGCGGGCGGCGCACCCCTTAGCGCTCGGGCCGCCGCGGCCAGCCCCCTGCCACCGCGCCCGCCATTCCGGGCCCCGTCACCGTGCCCGCTGCTGCCGCTGCTGCTGCTCCTGGGGGCGGCGCGGGTCGGCGCCCTGGAGATCCAGCGCCGGTTCCCCTCGCCCACGCCCACCAACAACTTCGCCCTGGACGGCGCGGCGGGGACGGTGTACTTGGCGGCCGTCAACCGCCTCTATCAGCTGTCGGGCGCCAACCTGAGCCTGGAGGCCGAGGCGGCCGTGGGCCCGGTGGCCGACAGCCCGCTGTGTCACGCCCCGCAGCTGCCTCAGGCCTCGTGCGAGCACCCGCGGCGCCTCACCGACAACTACAACAAGATCCTGCAGCTGGACCCCGGCCAGGGCCTGGTGGTCGTGTGCGGGTCCATCTACCAGGGCTTCTGCCAGCTGCGGCGGCGGGGCAACATCTCCGCGGTGGCCGTGCGCTTCCCGCCCGCCGCGCCGCCCGCCGAGCCCGTCACGGTGTTCCCCAGCATGCTCAACGTGGCGGCCAACCACCCGAACGCGTCCACCGTGGGGCTGGTGCTGCCGCCGGCCGCCGGCACGGGGGGCAGCCGCCTGCTCGTGGGCGCCACGTACACCGGCTACGGCAGCGCCTTCTTCCCGCGCAACCGCAGCCTGGAGGACCACCGCTTCGAGAACACGCCCGAGATCGCCATCCGCTCCCTGGATGCGCGCGGCGACCTGGCCAAGCTCTTCACCTTCGACCTCAACCCCTCCGACGACAACATTCTCAAGATCAAGCAGGGCGCCAAGGAGCAGCACAAGCTGGGCTTCGTGCGCGCCTTCCTGCACCCGCCCGACCCGCCGCCGGGCGCCCCGTCCTACGCGTACCTGGCGCTCAACAGCGAGGCGCGCGCGGGCGACAAGGAGAGCCAGGCGCGGAGCCTGCTGGCGCGCATCTGCCTGCCCCGCGGCGCCGGCGGCGACGCCAAGAAGCTCACCGAGTCCTACATCCAGCTGGGCTTGCAGTGCGCGGGCGGCGCGGGCCGCGGCGACCTCTACAGCCGCCTGGTGTCCGTCTTCCCCGCGCGCGAGCTGCTCTTCGCCGTCTTCGAGCGGCCGCAGGGGTCCCCCGCGTCCCGCGCGACTCCGGCCGCGCTGTGCGCCTTCCGCTTCGCCGACGTGCAAGCCGCCATCCGCGCCGCGCGCAACGCCTGCTTCGTGGAGCCCGCGCCGGACGTGGTGGCGGTGCTCGACAGCGTGGTGCAGGGCACCGGGCCGGCCTGCGAGCGCAAGCGCAACATCCAGGTACGCCGAGGGAGCCGGACACCCGCCCAGGGGGGCAGGAGGGAGAGCGTGCGGCTAACTGGGCGGGTTGTGCGCTGAGCGGGACACGGGTGTGAATGTGTGGGACCCAGACGCGCGTGTGGAGACCCAGGAACGTACTCTGGGCCACAGGTGCATTTGCCGGGACCCAGGTGTCAGCCATGGTGGGGGCACTGGTGCAAATACGGTATGTGCGCCTGCGGGCACTCAGGGGCGTGCTGGGTTCCAGGTGAGCGTAACTAGGTGTGTGGGCGGGGTCAGGGTTGCAGGTGTGCGCTGGAGAGAGCCAAAGGGGCATCTATAGCCCAGGTGTGCAGGTGGTGGTCCTAGGTGTGTGCTGAGTGCAGAGCAAGCGAGTGCATGTCTGCCCAAAGGTGGGTCCCGGGCTGGCCGTGTGAGCCTATCAGGGCTGCCCTGGGAGTTGGCAGATGCGTGCTTGGGTGTGGCCGGTGTGCAGGGAGGCACGCAGGTGTGCGCCAGGGCCCTGCAGATGTGTGTGAGGGGCAGCAAGGAGGGAGTGACAGGGGCGTATGCGCCAGATTTGTGTGTCACTGAGCTGGTCATGCAGGAGTGTAGGGCAGGTAGAAGTGTCCCAGAGGGACATGGGCAGCAGGGTGGGCCTGGCTGTGCAGTGGGATGTGTGTGGCAGGGAACACAGATGTTTGGGAACCAGCAGGTACTCTGGGGAGACCACTGGTTGGCAAACAGGTGTGTTCCTGAGGCCAACTTTTATTCACTCATTCAACATATATATATACTGAGCACTTAGCAAGTACCAGTCATGGGGGCTGTGGGCTGGCCGACCACATTTGTGGAATGCCCGCTAAGTGCCTCAAATGGCATAACTGGCTTGGTTCTCACAGCCACCCTCTGAGGTAGGCTCTACTCTCATCCCCATTTTACAGATGAAGAAACTGAGGAATAGAGAGGTTAAATAACTCGCTCAAGATCACACAGCTGGGAACCAGCAGAGACAGGGTTTGAATCCAGGCTGTCTGGCCTCATCTGTGTTCTTAACACCACTGATCCTTTGCTGCCTAATGGACACGGAGCTGAGAGAGAGAGAGAGAGAGAG